>NW_017673211.1:0-3177 GCF_001879085.1 Nicotiana attenuata
AATCAGTTGTTTGCAATATTATTTACGATATGTAATTGAATTGAATAGATTTGGGCCATTTGGAGTCGGATACTCGTGGCAAAGGCGTGGTTTCTATTGATATCGAGCCGGTTCGAGGTAAGTGGCTTGTCTAACCTTGTGTGGGGGACTTTTTCCCTTAGGATTGTTTTCTTGATATTTGAGTGCCTTGTACGTGAGGTGACGAGCGCGTACTTGAGCCGACTGATGAAAATCCGGTTTTCACTTAAGTTGTTGATATTTAGCTTTCTTTCCTACTTGCCTTATCCTACTTGAAATTATACTAGTGCTAGATTTGGAAAGCATGTTTAGCTGATTTAACTACCTAATTGCTTAAGTTGTTTGACTTTACTACGTGAAGCATGCTAGGCTAATTCTATCTGTTGCTCTGTCTTTCGTACTTTATTCCTTGGTTTGTTTCTGGCTGTGGTTGCGCATTTACATTGGGACTACGGATGTGGGATTCCGGTAGCTCCCCCCTTGTTTGTTTACTTTGGGACTACGGGTTCGATTCCCGGTAGATCCCCCTGCACTTTTACTTTGGGACTGCGGGTTAGATTCCTGATAGATCCCCCTGCATTTTGATGGTTGGACGGTATCCCGGAAGATCCTTCGATTTGGTATATGAGTTGGACTACGGGACGGTATCCCGGGAGATCCACTGGACAGTTGAGGAAAGGGCTATAGGACGGTATCCTGGGAGACCCTCATTGTTATCATTGGTATTGAGTTGTATTTACTCTATGTTTGCTCTGTCCTTTTGTGGTTGTTATTGTCTCATTGACCTGCCTTATTTCACTGCTGTAATTATTATTTCTGTTAGATTATCATACTGTGAATTATTGTTATTGCTATATTTTGTCTCAGTATGGCCCGGACCTTCCTCGTCACTACCCAACCGAGGTTAGGCCTGGCACTTACTGAGTACCGCTGTGGTGTACTCATGCCCTTCCTGCGCATGTTTTTCATGTGCAGATCATCCAGGTACCTCTACTCAGGCGCACTATCAGTGAGGCAGGAGGACTACGGAGACTTCGAGGTAGATCTGCTGCGTCCGCAGACCGACGAGTCTCCCTCTTACTCTATCTCTAGTACTTAGTTTTTCTTCTTCCGGTTGTTAGATATTCTGGAGTTTGGAGCCCTTACTTTTCGCTTCTGTAGCCTGTGTTGCCCGTGAGTTTCCGGGTTTTGGGGATTGTTTTGAACTTGTGATATTGAGTTGTACATGCCGAGCGACATTCAGTACAGTTTCTTTTAGTATTTAAATTGGTTTCCTCTATTTTTCCGCAATTATTATATTTCCGTAATATTAGGCTTACCTGGTCGTGGGGACTAGGTGCCGTCATGGCATGTTCACAGTCGGTAAAGTAGGGTCGTGAAAAGTTGGTATCAGAGCTCTAGGTTCAAAGGAGTCACGGAACACAGGCCGGTTTATTAGAGTCTCGCTGATCGGTACGGAGACGTCTGTACTTATCTACGAGGGGCTATGTAACTGTTTAGGAAAAATCTCCGTTTTATTTGAATTCCTTGTCGTGCGATATTTTGACATCAATTCTAAACTTCTGACTTCTAATCTCTCACAGATTGTGAGGACACGTGCCACTCGAGATGATCAGGCGCCCGCGCCGCCTACTGCAGCCGTCAGAGGCTGGGGCCGGGGGAGAGGTCGAGGACGCGCACGTGGTGCAGCCAGAGCACCTGCGCTAGCTGCCGCCGAGGTACCACCAGCAGATCCAGCCGGAGCCCAGGCACCTGGAACACCTATTACTGCCACTACTACTCCAGCGCTCCAGGGACTTTGGCTCAGTTCATGAGCATGTACACCACCTTGGCTCAGGCGGGGTTGCTTCCCCTTGCTGCAGCCACATCCCAGGCCGGGGGAGGAGCACAGACTCTCGCCGTCCGCACTCCTGAGCAGCGAGTGCAGGTTGAGCAGGCTCCCAAGATTATTCCGGCACCGCCTGCAGCACCAGTTCAGCCCGAGGATGGGTCAGCTTCTTCAGAGGACGAGCAGCGCAGACTTGAGAGGTTCAAGAAGTATGATCCCCCAATGTTCAGTGGATTAGCATCAGACGATGCCTTGGGATTTCTAGAGGAGTGTCATCGTATTCTTCGCACTATGGGCATAGTGGAGTCCAGCGGGGTTTCTTTCACTGCTTTTCAGCTTCGGGGAGCTGCCTATGATTGGTGGCACACTTATGAGATAGACAGTCCAGTCGAGGCTGCTTCATTGACTTGGACCCAGTTCTCGGATATGTTCATGAGAGAGTTTGTCCCCCAGAGTCTTAGGGATGCATGGCGCGTAGAGTTTGAGCATTTGCGCCAGGGTGCTATGACCGTTTCGGAGTATGCTATCCGTTATACCACGTTGGCCAGGCATGCACCGGCTTTGGTTGCTACAGTTCGGGAGAGAGTTCGTAGGTTCATTGAGGGTCTTATCCCACCCATCAGATCTAGCATGGCTCGAGAGTTGGAGACGAACGTTCCTTATCAGCAGGTAGTAAGCATTGCTAGGAGGATTGAGGTATGCTCGCCAGGGAGAGAGAGGAGAGGGAGGCCAAGAGGTCTCGAGAGTCGGGTCACTACTCTGGTGTCCGTACCCCATCAGCAGGACGTTATGGTAGGGGTTATGCGGGTCGCCCTGTTCATTCAGCTCTTCCAGCAGCCGGCAGTACTCCAGCTCCACCTGCACCTTAGGAGCCTTACTATGCACCTCCAGTTTCTAGCGCGCCTCCTGCGCGGGGTGTTTCCAGAGGTCAGTTCAGTAGGCCTAGTCCCAGCCAGTCACAGCCACCGCGTCCTCCCAGAGCTTGTTTTGAGTGCGGTGATACACGCCACATGGTTAGGGACTGCCCCAGACTTGGTAGGGGTGCATCTTCACAGATTGCTCAGCCGCAGCGTGCTCCTCAGAGTTCTCAGGCCATGATCATAGCTCCAGCAGCCACCCCACCTGCCCAGCTGGCTAGGGGCGGAGGTCGGGGAGATAGAGGTCGCCCTCGAGAGAGGGGCCGGGCCAGATATTATGCTATTCCTGCTCGTACTGAGGCTGTTGCCTCCGACTCCGTCATTACAGGTATTATTCTGGTTTGTCACAGAGAGGCATCGGTTTTATTCGATCCGGGCTCTACATACTCTTATGTGTCTTCTTACTTTGCTCCT
>NW_017673211.1:4071-6483 GCF_001879085.1 Nicotiana attenuata
GAGTTTGGCATATTTACCAGCTTCAGAGAGGCCTATGGCGATGGATGTTCAGGCTTTAGCCAGACAGTTCGTGAGATTGGATCTTTCGGAGCCCAGTTCGGGTTCTAGCTTGTCGTGGTTTCCTGGTCCTCCTTATTTGATCGTATCAGGGAGCGGCAGTATGATGACCCTCATTTGCTTGTCCTTCGGGACAAGGTTCAGCGTGGAGATGCCAGGGATGTGACCATTGGAGATGATGGAGTATTGAGGATGCAGGGCCGGATTTGTGTGCCCAATGTTGATGTTCTTCTAGAGATGATTCTAGCAGAGGCCCATAGTTCGCGGTATTCCATCCATCCGGGTGCCGCGAAGATGTATCAGGACTTGAGGCAGCACTACTGGTGGAGGCGGATGAAGAAAGATATAGTTGGTTATGTGTCTAAATGCCTCAACTGCCAGCAGGTGAAGTATGAGCACCAGCGCCCGGGTGGGTTGCTTCAGCAGATAGAGATTCCGGAGTGGAAATGGGAGCGCATCACCATGGATTTCATATCGGGACTCCCACGGACCTTGAAGAAGTTTGATGCCATTTGGGTCATTGTGGATCGGCTGACCAAGTCCGCTCATTTCATCCCTGTGTGTACCACTTATTCATCGGAGCGGTTGGCGGAGATTTATATCCGGGAGATTGTCCGTCTGCATGGTATTCCAGTTTCTATCATTTCGGACAGAGGTACTCAGTTTACATCGCGGTTCTGGAGAGCCGTGCAGCAGGAGTTAGGTACTCGGGTGGAGTTGAGCACAGCATTTCACCCCCAGACGGACGGACAGTCCGAGCGCACTATTCAGATTCTTGAGGATATGCTCCGTGCGTGTGTGATTGAGTTTGGAGGGTCTTGGGATCATTTCTTGCCACTGGCGGAGTTTGCTTACAACAATAGTTATCAGTCCAGCATTCAGATGGCGCCGTATGAGGCTTTATATGGCAGGAGGTGTAGATCCCCGGTGGGTTGGTTCGAGCCGGGTGAGGCCAAGCTATTGGGCACAAAGTTAGTACAGGATCCATTGGAGAAGGTTAAGACGATTCAGGATAGACTCCATACAGCCCAGTCCAGACAGAAGAGATACGCGGACAGGAAGGTTCGTGATGTTTCATATATGGTTGGTGAGCGGGTTGTGCTTTGGGTCTCTCGCCTATGAAAGGCGTTATGAGGTTTGGGAAGAAAGGAAAGTTGAGTCCGAGATTTATTGGCCCTTTTGAGATCTTGAGGCGAGTTGGGGAGGTTGCTTAAGAGCTTGCCTTACCTCCCAGTTTGGCCGGAGTTCACCCGGTATTTCATGTTTCGATGCTCCGGAGGTATCACGGTGATCCGTCGCACGTGTTGGATTTCAGTTCAGTCCAGTTAGACAAGGATCTATCCTATGTTGAGGAGCCAGTGGCTATATTGGACAGACAGATCAGAAAGTTGAGGTAAAATTTTTTTTCTTTAGTGAAGGTTCAGTGGCGGGGTCAGCCTGCCGAGGAGGCAACTTGGGAGACCGAGCAGGATATGCGCAACCAGTACCCTCATCTTTTCACTACTTCAGGTATGTTCTTTATGCTCGTTCGAGGACGAACGAATGTTTAAGTGTAGGAGGATGTAACGACCCGGCCGGTCATTTTGGAATTTACGCCCCGATCCCCCATTAACTGCTTCCCCTAAGTTCATTTCTGCTATTTTGGTTTGCCGGGACGTTCGGTGTTAGGATTCGGAGTGTTTTTGGGACACTTAGTCCCTAAATGAGAGCTTAAGTGTTGAAAAATGGTCCGTAGTCGGAACAGTGTGAAGACGACCTCGGAATGAAAATCCGATGGTTCCGTTAGCTCCGTTAGGTGATTCCGGGGTTGGGAGCGTGTTCGGAATGTATTTTGGAAGTCCGTAGCTCATTTAGGCTTGAAATGCCGAAGTTCGTATTTTTGAAGTTTCCGGTCCGATAGTGAGTTTTTGAGTCCGAGGGTCGGAATGGAATTCCCAAGGTTTCAGTAGCTCCGTCATGTCATTTGGGATGTGTGTGCAAAATTTCAGGTCATTCAGACGTGTTTTGGTTAGGTTTTTGATCGAAATCGTATTTGGAAGAAATTTGAAGTTCTTAGGCTTGAATCTTTGATTAAATCGGTTTCCGGTGTTGTTTTAGGTGTTTTAAGGATTGGTACAAGTTCGAATAAGGTATTAGGTGGTATTGGTGCTTTTGGTTGAGGTCCCGGGGGCCTCGGGATGATTCCGGGTGGTTAACGGAGAAATTTCTAAGTAATTGCTGCAGCTGGTATTTTTCTTTCTGGTATTTTCGCTTCTGCGGTTTGGGAACCGTAGAAGCGGAGCCGCATAAGTGGCCTTGGACGTCGCAGAAGCGGCTTGTGCCCCCCGTTCCTCAGGAGCCGCAGAAGCGGTGCCA
>NW_017673211.1:6493-50093 GCF_001879085.1 Nicotiana attenuata
TTTTGGTCATTTTATCTATTTTCGCGCCCTAGCTTTAATTTTAATAGCGGAATCAGTTGTTTGCAATATTATTTACGATATGTAATTGAATTGAATAGATTTGGGCCATTTGGAGTCAGATACTCGTGGCAAAGGCGTGGTTTCTATTGATATCGAGCCGGTTCGAGGTAAGTGGCTTGTCTAACCTTGTGTGGGGGACTTTTCCCCTTAGGATTGTTTTCTTGATATTTGAGTGCCTTGTACGTGAGGTGACGAGCGCGTACTTGAGCCGACTGATGAAAATCCGGTTTTCACTTAAGTTGTTGATATTTAGCTTTCTTTCCTACTTGCCTTATCCTACTTGAAATTATACTAGTGCTAGATTTGGAAAGCATGTTTAGCTGACTTAACTACCTAATTGCTTAAGTTGTTTGACTGTACTACGTGAAGCATGCTAGGCTAATTCTATCTGTTGCTCTGTCTTTCGTACTTTATTCCTTGGTTTGTTTCTGGCTGTGGTTGCGCATTTACATTGGGACTACGGATGTGGGATTCCGGTAGCTCCCCCCTTGTTTGTTTACTTTGGGACTACGGGTTCGATTCCCGGTAGATCCCCCTGCACTTTTACTTTGGGACTGCGGGTTAGATTCCCGATAGATCCCCCTGCATTTTGATGGTTGGACGGTATCCTGGAAGATCCTTCGGTTTGGTATATGAGTTGGACTACGGGACGATATCCCGGGAGATCCACTGGACAGTTGAGGAAAGGGCTACAGGACGGTATCCTGGGAGACCCTCATTGTTATCATTGGTATTGAGTTGTATTTACTCTATGTTTGCTCTGTCCTTTTGTGGTTGTTATTGTCTCGTTGACCTGCCTTATTTCACTGCTGTAATTATTATTTCTGTCAGATTATCATACTGTTAATTATTGTTATTACTATATTTTGTCTCAGTATGGCCCGAACCTTCCTCGTCACTACCCAACCGAGGCTAGGCTTGGCACTTACTGAGTACCGCTGTGGTATACTCATGCCCTTCCTGCGCATGTTTTTCATGTGCAGATCATCCAGGTACCTCTACTCAGGCGCACTATCAGTGAGGCAGGAGGACTACGGAGACTTCGAGGTAGATCTGCTGCATCCGTAGACCGACGAGTCTCCCTCTTACTCTATCTCTAGTACTTAGTTTTTCTTCTTCCGGTTGTTAGATATTCTGGAGTTTGGAGCCTTTACTTTTCGCTTCTGTAGCATGTGTTGCCTGTGAGTTTTCGGGTTTTGGGGATTGTTTTAAACTTGTGATATTGAGTTGTACATGCCGAGCGGCATTCAGTACAGTTTCTTTTAGTATTTAAATTGGTTTCCTCTATTTTTCCGCAATTATTATATTTCCGCAATATTAGGCTTACCTGGTCGTGGGGACTAGGTGCCGTCATGACATGTTCACAATCGGTGAACTAGGGTCGTGACACCACCACATTGGCCTTGACCGGGTGATACAAGATAGTGATATCACAGTCCTTTAGCAGCTCTAACCACCTCCTTTGGCGCAAATTAAGGTCCTTTTGCTTGAACAAATGCTGCAAACTCCGGTGATCAGTATAAATCTCACAAGGCACACCGTACAAATAGTGACGCCACATCTTCAAGGCATGAACAATAGCAGCTAACATCGAGATCATGGACAAGATAATTCTTCTCATGCACCTTCAATTGTCTGGACGGGTAGGCAATTACCCTACCATCCTGCATCAATACCGCTCCAAGGCCAATCCTCGAGGCATCACAATAGACATTATAAGACCCCGAATCAATAGGCAATATCAAAACTGGGGCTGAAGTCAAAGCTTTCTTTAGCTTCTGAAAGCTCTCCTCACACTCTTCCGTCCACTGGAACGGAGTACCCTTCTGGGTTAGTCTGGTCATGGGTGCTGCAATAGATGAAAATCCCTCAACAAGTCGATGGTAATAACCCGACAAGCCAAGAAAACTACAGATCTCTATAGCTGAGGATGGTCAGGGCCAACTCTACACTGCTTTCACTTTCTTCAAATCCACCTTTATCCCTTCACTAGATACCACATGACCCAAGAATGCCACGGAATGTAACCAAAACTCACATTTCGAGAACTTAGGACATACTTCTTTTCTCTCAAAGTCTGAGGCACTGTCCTCAGGTGCTGCTCATGATCTTCCCAACTCCGGGAGTATACTAGAATATCATCAATAAAGACAATGACGAATGAGTCAAGATATGGCCGGAATACACACATCAAATGCATGAAGGCTGCTGGGGCATTGGTCAGCCCAAATAACATAACAAGGAACTCGTAATGACCATACCGAGTCCTGAAGGCAGTCTTTGGGATATCTGGCTCCCGAATCTTCATCTGATGATAACTTGAATGCAATTTAATCTTAGAAAACACACGGACACCCTGTAACTGATCAAACAGGTCATCAATACGAGGCAAAGGATAACGGTTCTTCACTGTAACCTTGTTCAACTGGCGATAATCAATGCACATACGCATAGAACCATCCTTCTTCTTCACAAACAAGACAGGAGCACCCCAAGGTGATACACTGGGCCGAATAAAACCCTTATCAAGCATTTCATGCCACCGCTCCTTCAACTCCTTCAACTCAGGAGGATCCATATGGTACGGAGGAATAGAAATAGGCTGAGTGCCCGGCAACAGATAAATACCAAAATCAATATCTCTATCAGGTGGCATGCCCGGAAGATCAATTGGAAACACATTAGAGAAATCCCGTACTACAGGGACTGAATTAACTGTGGGGGGGGGGGGTTATCAATACTAACATCTCTCACATAAGCTGGATACGCGTCACACCCCTTCTCAACCATACGTTGAGCCTTATGGAATGAAATAACTCTACTGGAAGTATGATCTAAGGTACCCCTCCACTCTACTCGTAGTACACCTGGCATAGCCAGCGTCACAGTTTTCGCATGACAATCAAGAATAATGGGGCGACAACTAGTCCATGCCCAAGATAACATCAAAGTCTACCATGCTCAGTAATAATAAATTGGCTCTGGTCTCAAAACCACTAAGAGTAATCAAACATGACATATAATTGCGGTCCACAATAAGAGCATCTCCCACATGAGTATAAACAAAAAAATGGGAACTCAAAGAATTCCGAGATACACCCAAATGCGGGGCAGAATAAGAGGAGACATAAGAATAAGTGGAGCCTGGATCGAATAAAACCGATGCATCTCTATGACAGACCAGGACAATACCTGTGATGACAGAATCGGTGGCGACAGATTTAGTACGGGCATGAAGGGAATCGTATCTGGCCTGGCCTCCCCCTCTAAGGCGACCTCTAACTTCCTGACCTCCACCTCTAGCTAGCGAGGTAGGTGAGGTAGCAACTGGTGCTGAAATCATAGCCTGGAAACTCTGCAGAGCACGCTGTGGCCGAGAAGTCTGTGGAGGCGCACCCCGCCCTAGTCTAGGGCAATACCTTACCACATGGCGTATGTCACCACACTCATAACAACCTCATGGCTGATGTGGCAGTGGGAACTGTGCGGTACGGGTACTTTGGGACCCCTGAACACTTGAAACATTGTGCGAAGCCTGAAACGCAAACTGAGCTGGCTGACCCACAAACCTCTACCATGCCGTACTCTTCCTCCAAAATAAGGGCCAGTGGATCTCTCCAGTCTACGAGGTCTCCTCGCCTCCCTATACTCTCTCTCCTAGACCCACCTGTCCTTTACTCGACGAGAGATCCTCAGTACATGCTGAAATGGGACCACAGGCTGTGTCGCCATGACACCTGGAACCTGACCAATGTGAACTTGCTGCTCTGGAGTAGGGGCGGAGGGAGTGTGGGTCCCTCCCCCGATATGTCAAGTAGTTGGTACAGCCTGAATCAACCCTACCTGAACTAATGTACCAAACATGCTCAGGAACTGTGTTAAGGTCTCCTGAAGTGCTGGAGTAGTAGTAGTAGTAGGCGTATCAGTTGCCTGGGCTCTGGCTGGAGCTGCTGGTGGCTCCTCTAGAGCAGATCGCGCGGGTGCTCTGGCTGCACCGCGTGCGCGTCCTCGGCCTCTACCCCAGCTCCGACCTCTGGAGGCTCTAGTAGGGGGCGCGGGTGCCTGGTCATCTCCAGTAGCACATGTCCTCACCATCTGTGACAGAATGGGAGACAGAGGTTTAGAATTGTGATGTCAAAAATCTCGCACGACAAGGAAATCAAATGAAGTGGAATTTTCCTAATGGTTACATATCCTCTCGTAGATAAGTACAGACGTTTCCGTACCGATCCGCAAGACTCTAATAAACCGGCTTGTGATTCATGACTCCTATGAACTTAGAGCTCTGATACCAACTTGTCACGACCCGAGTTCGCCCTCCATGAACTGTTGTGACGGCACCTAGTCTCTACGACTAGGTAAGCCTAGCAATTTGCGAAAAAAGGAAAACGAAAGATAAAACTAACCAAAAACTGTGGAATAAACATAAATAAAACATTTAGGATGCCGCTCGACATGCACAAATATAAACTCTATAAATGAATCAACTCCCAAAACCCAAAATCTCATTAAATCACAAGCTGAGAAAGTTTTCATAAATTTCTAACTCCGGAATACCTAGTCAATAGAAAGTACAGAAGACCAAAAGCTAATGGAGGGAATAGAGAGAGACTCCTCGGTCTAAGGACACGGCAGATATACCTCAAAGTCTCGAAAAGGCCGCCTCGCCCCGCTAACGGTATGGCTGAGCCGATGAACCTGGATCTGCACACGAAAAACATGTGCAGGAAAGGCATGAGTACACCACGGCGGTACCCAGTAAGTGCCAAGCCTAATCTCGATCGAGTAGTGACGAGGAAGGTCAGGGCCCTACCAGTCATATACATATATATAAATAAAGAAATGAAACAGTATGAAGTGACACGGGATAATAAGAATAACAACAAATTCGACGGTGAGAAAATCACAAAAAGAATGTAACTCCACACAGAGATAGCAACCGGGGATCTACAAGGATACCATCCTGTAGTCCTCAAATGTAAATATCCAGCAATCGGGGATCTACCAGGATACCGTCCTGAAGTCCCCAAATGTAAATATCCAGCAACCAGGGATCTAGAAGGATACCGTCCTGTAGTCTCCAAATGTAAATATCCTGTGGATCTCCCGGGTGTCGTCCCACAGTCCAGCTCATAGTGCGCGGGGGATCTACCGAAATACTGATCCGTAGTCCCCAAATGTAAATACCTAGTTTTGGGGGGAATCTATCGGGTGTAGTCCGGTAGTTCCAATATAAATGTGCAGGGGTGTCTACCGGGATATCGCCCGTAGTCCCAAAGTAAACACACAACAACAACACGAAGAATATTCAATTCAATCCAATTACATACAAAGGTAAGACAGGTTTTTCTAACCTAGCATGCTGTATAGAATTCAAATAAAGCAGTTTGAGCAAGTAAAACAATTAAGTCACTTAGACATGCTTCTCTAAGCTAACAGTAGGCTTAAATTGCAATTAGCATAAACAGGGAAGCAAAACACAGTTATAGTTACTTAATGGAAACAAGATTTTTCAACAATTAGCATATGTACGCACTCGTCACCTCACGTACAAGGCATTTCATATATCAACAATATCAATCATAAGGGGAGTTCCCCCACACAAGGTTAAGCAAGCCACTTACCTCGAAGGCTCGAACCAGCTCAATCAACTCAATATCACGTTCTTGCCACGAGTACCTGACTTCAAATGGCCCAAATCTATTCAAAGTAATTGCATAATTTAAATGTAACTTCAAGTAACTAATTTAACTAATTAATTCAAAGCTAACATGCAAAATTAGGAAAATCGCCCAAAAAGTCCCCCAGGCCCACATCTCGGAATCGGATAAAATTTGTAAAACTAGAATTCTCACACTCTCACGAGTTCATACATATCAAAAACAGGAAAATCGGACCACAAACAACCCCTCAAATCCCCAAATTCAAGTCTCCAATTTCAAATCCTATACCCCCAATTTTAACCCTTATTTTTCGTAAATTTCTTGCCAAATCAGTAGAATAATACCATATAATGAGTTTGGGTTCCAAAAATCTTACCTCCTCGAAGCTCCCTTGAATTCTCTCTCAAAAACCTCCCAAAATACTCAAATTTCGGATGAAAATGGTGAAAGAATGGACAAAAATTGCGACTGAAACCTTATATAGGTTCTGGCCCAGGGTTTCCACACCTACGGCCTTGACCTCGCACCTACGGACCCACACCTGGGGTCTCAGGTGCGCATCTGCGAAATTTAACTTAAAGCACTGGGCCGCACTTGCGCTTCTTTTACCGCACCCGCGGTCTCGCAGGTGCACTGCAGCTCTCGCACCTGCGATTTCTGAACTCCAAGCGCCTAACCGCATCGGCGTCTATTCCCACGCTTCTGCAATCACGCACATGCGGTCCCCAATCCGCAGGTGCGGTTATGACAGAACTTCAGTAGCTGCAGCTGCTTCCAAATCTCCTTAGTTCTTCCGTCAACCTTCCAAAATCAATCCGGGGCCCCCGGGACCTCAACCAAAAATACAAACAAGTCATATACCAATATTCAAACTTGTACCAACCCTCGGAACACTCAAAACAATGCCAGAATACCAAATCACCCTCGGATTCAAGCCTAAGGATTCCAAAACTTCCGATTTCCACTTTTGATCAATAAGTCTATCAAACCTCGTCCGAATTACCTGAAATTTTGCACACACGTCCCAAATAACACGACCGACCTACTCCAACTTCCGGAATTTCATTTCGACCCCGATATCAAAATCTTACTATCGAACCGGAAACTTCCAAAATTCAACTTTCGGCATTTCAAGCCTAAATTAAGCTACGGACCTCCAAAACACAATCCGAACATGCTCCTAAGCCCGAAATCACCCAACGAAGCTAACGGAATCAACGAGATTCCATTCTGAGGCCTTCTTCATACTGCTTCGACTACAGTCCAAATTCTAAAGCTTAAGCTCTCATTTAGGGACTAAGTGTCCCAGAACACTCCAAAACTCAAGACGAATCCTCCCGGCAACTCACAATAACTGAAACAAATACGGGGAATGCAGTTAATAGGGAACAGAGCATTAATTCTTAAATTGACCGGTCGGATCGTTACAGATGCTTCCATTTATTTAACAACAATAATGGCCCCAAGGCTGAGAACATTTTTTGCACTGCATATAATAGATCCTTTACGATAATAGACAGGAAAAAATATCTTTTGGGTAAATTTTTAAAGGTGTACATTGACTAATTTGTCTATTACAAGAGAAGTGGACAAATATACGAGCAGACAATGTTTAATATAATGCATGGTACAAGTCTTAGTGCATAAATTTTGAAAAGTAAATAACATAAAGCACTGTCAATCTGAACTAAAAATGTTCGCCTCATTCTATTTGTGATTGGTGAATATAGCCAACTATGTCATCCTTTTAAAACGCTTAGAAAGTTTCTAAATAGTATCAATATAGTGTTACACTAAGAATCGTCAAAGAAAAAATTAAGTCAAGGTATACATTTACACATTATTGCTCAAATAGCTGGAATACTAAGAGCTATACAAGTCGTTGTCTATAAGAGTTAAATTGTATTATGTGACTTACAGATTCCTGAAATGGCTATACTTAATAAATAATTTTTTTTACATGTATTGCCCTTTGGAAAAGCTTATAGTTGCATTAACTCTTTCAAACGTAAACGAAATCATACTGTGTGTGACATTTAAAAAAGAAGAATTATGGTTGAGATGTGATTTACAATAAGGAGGAATGCATAACAACATTTTGAACTAATTAGATATGATAGGAACTGTCAGCATATTTAGGTTATTGTGTCGTCTTAGCATAAATCAAATTTTTACAGGTTTAAACTGTAAAGTAGCTTTAGGGGATTATATTTTGCTGTAAGTTTTACTACCAGTTGCATAGAGAACACAGATTTATGTATAGTGCTTCAGTTGCAAGATGTCCTTTTTCTTGAGCTTCCGGAAACTTCCTGACAAAAGAGATGTGCATAATTCAATGAGGGAACTAAATGGTATAGTGAACAGTAAGCATGTACAGATTATGTGCCTGTCTTGGTGGACATATTAGCATGCCTTATTGTCTACTTGAATTTGACATGACACCCCATATGACTGTGCTCTTTGGAAAAATTAATTTTTGATTCCGAAAACGACGGAGACTGCAATTGTGACGACCCAAAGGGTCATCACCTGTTTTCTCATTCATTCCGTGCCTCCGAGGCCTTGAAAATCTCATTTTTAGTAGCCTCGATTTGCGTGTGCAGTCCGTGTGCGTAGCCGGAAAGCTTAAATATGAATTCTGTGTGAAAAATGATGAATTTTGATATTAATATGATTAAAGTTGACTTTGGTCAACATTTTGGGTAAACGGACCCGGACCCGTGATTGGACGGTCCCGGAGGGTCCGTAGAAAAACATTATGATCATTGAGGACTTCTATATATTGTAAAGAACATGTGAAAAACATTATGATCATTTGATTTTCGTGGTGTAGTGGCTTGGTTGTAATACGAATTGAAAAGGTATCTGAGATTATAAGATTATTGGGAGCATTGGCTCAAGTGATATAGTGAGATGTGAAGTAAGAAATGAAAGAAATCTAGTGAGTTATTGGTTATTCCCTTGCCGGGATGTTTTGCTGTTTGGTAGACTTTTCTCCCTTGCCGGGATATTTAAATTGTTGTTATTGTTCCCTTGCCTGGATTTCCTATTTTGTTTGTCTATTCCCTCGCCCCATTGTTTGTGATTGTTGTTTGGGTGAGGACGAGTGACAAAGCACGAAGGGTGATGCCGTGCACGATTGTGATATGAATACTAATGCACGAAGGAACATTCTGTGCCATGATATGATTACTAATGCACGAAGGAATATTCCGTGCCATGATATGATTACTAATGCACGAAGGAACATTCCGTGCCATGATATGAGTGTTTATGCACGAAGGATCATTCCGTGCCATCATTTTGTGAGGTAAAGCACGAAGGGTGATGCCGTGCACTTTATATGATTGTTTGGGTGAGAATGAGAGTAAAAGCACGAAGGATGGTGTCTTGCAACTGTTGATTTCCTACTCTCGTTGCTATTGTAATTGTACTGTTTCATTCCTTAATTATTGATTTTATACCTGAACTGTTACAGCCCCCACAGCATGCTCCCCCTCCCCCTTGACTGGTTAATTTCTGTATACCTTTATATTGCATACATATATATATTGAACTGCACAGGTTTGTTTGGTAGTCCAGTCTAGCCTCGTCACTACTTCGCCGGGGTTAGGCCAGGCACTTACCAGCACATGGGGTCGGTTGTGCTAATACTACACTCTGTGCATCTTTTTGCACAGATCACGGTGCCGGAGCAGCTTTTGGACAGCATTAGTAGATTTGGAAGCTGACTTCAGTCCAGAGACACCGAGGTAGCCTTGCTGATGTCCGCAGGCCCGGAGTTTCTTCTATCTTTACTTTATTTTGTTATCCTTTGCACCGGAACAAACAAAACTATATTTTTATTCAGACATTGTATTTAGCATTCTCTAGACGTTCGTGAGTTGGTGACTCCAGTTCTTGGGTAGAGCTGTATTGAACTTCCGCATCGCTTTCAGTTTATTTATATTTAAGACTTCCGCTTTTCTATTAAATGTTTCATTGTTTTCAATAATGTCGAGGTTTGTTAAAAGAGGTAATAAATAATTGGCTTGCCTAGCTTCTAATAGTAGGCGCCATCACGACTCCTGAGGGTGGGAAATCCGTGTCGTGACAAGTTGGTATCAGAGCACTAGGTTACATAGGTCTCACAACTCACGGACAAACTCGGTAGAGTCCGAGGGATCGGTACGGAGACGTCTGTATTTATCCCCCAGAGGCTACAAAGTTAGGAAAATCTCACTTTTGTTCTTCCTTATCGTGCGATTCTGTTTCTCAAATACTGATTGTCTCTCTACTCTGTTCTTTCACAGATGGCGAGAACACGTGCTTCCTCTTCTACCACGCAGCAGCCGAGCCCCCAGCAGCAGCTCCTACGAGGGGCAGAGGGCGAGGCCGAGGCCGTGCCATAGGCCGAGGCAGGGGCAGAGCTCAGCCTCAAGCAGCAGTCCCAGAGGTGGAGCCTCAGGTTGATTATGACGAGGAGGTTCCAGCCCCAGCAGCTCCGGTGGGCTCAGCTCCGGTCCCAGAGGGGTTTATAGGCACCCCAGTTCTTCAGGACGCTTTGGTCAGGTTGGTAGGCTTTATGGAGAGCGTCTCTCGAGCGGGTTTGCTTCCAGTAGCACCAGCCACTTCTTAGGGTGGAGGAGGAGTTCAAACTCCTGCCATACGTACTCCGGAGCAGGTAGCTCCCCAGGCTCAGGTTCCAGTGGTTCAGCCGGCTGTGGCAGTTCAGCGGGGTATTGTGACTCAGACCGGCGATGGAGCGGCTATGTCCGCAGATGCTTTGTGGAGGCTGGATAGGTTCACCAAGCTCTTCACCACCACATTCAGCGGTGCTTCTTCAGAGGACCCCCAGGATTTCTTATATAACTGCCATGAGGTTCTTCGGACTATGGGTATTGTGGAGACCAATGGGTCGACTTCGCCACTTTTCGTCTGGATCCGCCAAGACTTGGTGGAGGGACTATTGTTTAGCCAAACCAGCAGGGTCGCCATCTCTGACTTGGGACCAGTTTTCAGAGTTGTTCTTGGAGAAGTTTCTCCCCGTTACACAGTGAGATGCTCTTCGCAGGCAGTTTGAGCGCCTTCAGCAGGGCTCTATGACAGTCACATAGTATGAGACCCGGTTCATTGATCTAGCTCGCCATATTGTTATACTCCCTACTGAGAGAGAGAGAGGGTGCGGAGGTTTATTGATGGTTTGATTCAGCCGATCCATCTCCAGATGGCTATGGGGGTCGAGAGTGAGATTTCTTTTCAGGAGGCGACCAATGCGGCCCGTACAGTTGAGATGGCTCTTGCACAGGGAGGTGGTCATGGGTCAGATAAGAGGCCCCGTCATACAGGTAGGTTCAGTGGTACCTCGTCTGGAAGTAGAGATTCTTATGGTAGAGGCCACCCTTCGAGGCCCTTTCAGTCAGCTCTCCAGGTCTCTCATGATACTTCAGGCGGTAGTGGTTCTCAGCCACATTATTCTGATCAGCAGTCTTTCAGTGCACCACCAGCTCCCATCAGTGCACCGCCACTTCAAAGTTTCCGGGGAGGACATTCAAGTCGACAGGGTCAGCAGTCTCAGCAGCTGAGGGCTTGTTATGGTTGTGGTGACCCGAGTCACATTGTCAGATTTTGCCCTCGAGCTTCGGGTAGTTCCCAGCAGCAGGGTCCTCGCCCCATGATTCAGGCACCAGGTGATCCACAGGCCGCCCAGCCAGCTAGAGGCAGGGGTAGAGGTCATAGAGGTGGAGGTAGGGATGATAGAGGTGGAGCTCGGACCGCCAGAGGTAGAGGCCAGCCAGCAGCCGACCGTTCCAAGGATGTGGTCCAGGAAGGTGGGGCCCAACCCCGGTGTTATGCTCTTCCAGCCAGGCCAGAGGCTGAGTCTTCAGATGCAGTTATTACAGGTACTATTCTGGTCTGTGATAGAGATGCTTCAGTGCTATTTGACCCTGGGTCTACGTATTCGTATGTGTCATCCTATTTTTCACCATACTTGGTCATGCCTAGTGATGCTTTGAGTATTCCTGTTTATGTATCTATACCGGTGGGTGATTCTATAGTGGTCGGCCGAGTGCATCGTTCCTGTGTGGTAGTGTTTGAGGGTCTCGAGACCCGTGTTGATTTATTGCTCTTAGACATGGTGGATTTCGACGTTATATTAGGGATGGATTGGTTGTCCCCGTATCATGCTATCTTGGATTGTCACGCCAAGCCCGTGACCTTGGCTTTGCCAGATTTGCCCCGTTTGGAGTGGAGAGGGACCCCAGGGCATACCACCCGCAGAGTTATTTCATATGTNCAGAGTTGTTTTTGGAGAAGTTTCTCCCAGTTACTCAGCGAGAGGCTCTTCGCAGGCAGTTCGAGCGCTCCAGCAGGGCTCTATGACAGTCATGCAGTATGAGACCCGGTTCATTGATCTAGCTCGCCATGCTATTGTGATACTCCCCACCGAGAGAGAGAGGGTGCGGAGGTTTATTGATGGGTTAATCCAGCCGATCCGTCTCCAGATGGCTATGGGAGCCGGGAGTGAGAGTTCATTTCAGGAGGCAGCCAACGCGGCCCGTAGAGTTGAGATGGCTCTTGCACGGGGAGGTGGTCATGGGTCAGATAAGAGGCCCCGTCATGCAGGTAGGTTCAGTGGTACCTCGTCTGGAGGTAGATATTCTTATGGTAGAGGCCATCCTTCGAGGCCCTTTCAGTCAGCTCTCCAGGTCTCTCATGGTACTTCAGGCGGTAGTGGTTCTCAGCCGCATTATTCTGATCAGCAGTCTTTCAGTGCACCACCAACTCCCATCAGTGCACCGCCACTTCAGAGTTTCCCGGGAGGACATTCAGGTCAACAAGGTCAGTAGTCTCAGCAGCCAAGGGCTTGTTACGGTTGTGGTGACCCGAGTCACATTGTCAGATTTTGCCCTCGAGCTTTGGGTAGTTCTCAGCAGCAGGGTCCTCGCCCCATGATTCAGGCACCAGGTGATCCACAGGCCGCCCAGCCAGCTAGGGGCGGGGGTAGAGGTCATAGAGGTGGAGTAGGGATCATAGAGGTGGAGCTCGGACCGCCAGAGGTAGAGGCCAGCTAGCAGCTGACCGTTCCAAGGATGTGGTCGAGGGAGGTGGGGCCCAGCCCCGGTGTTATGCTCTTCCGGCCAGAGGCTGCTTGCTTTGGATGTTCAGGCTTTGGCCAATCGATTTGTGAGGTTGGATATCTCTGAGCCTAGCCGAGTGTTAGCTTGCACGGTTGCTCGTTCTTCATTATTGGAGCGTATCCGTGATCGGCAGTTTGATGATCCCCATTTGTGTGTCCTGAGAGACACGGTGCAGCGTGGAGGTGCCAAGAAGGTGACCTTAGATGATGATAGTGTCTTGAGACTGTAGGGGCGAGTTTGTGTGCCCAATGTTGATGGGATTCGAGAGTTGATCTTGGCGGAGTCCTATAGTTCCCGGTATTCTATTCACCCGGGCGCCGCGAAGATGTATCAGGACTTGCGGCAGCATTATTGGTGGCGTAGGATGAAGAAGGATATTGTTGCATATGTGACTCGTTGTTTGAACTGTCAGCAAGTTAAGTACGAGCATCAGAGGCCTGGTGGACTGTTTCAGAGGATTGAGCTTCCCGAGTGGAAGTGGGAGAGGGTTACTACGGATTTTGTTACCGGACTCCCGTTGACCCGGAAGAAGTTTGATGCGATTTGTGTCATTGTTGATAGGCTGACCAAGTCAGCACATTTTGTTCCTGTTGAGACCACTTATTCATCCGAGAGGTTAGCTGAAATCTACATCAGAGAGATTGTTTGCCTTCATGGGGTGCGGGTATCTAGCATTTCGGACCGGGGTACGCAGTTTACCTCGCGCTTCTCGAGAGCAATTCAGTGAGAGTTGGGCACCCAGGTTGAGTTGAGCATAGCATTCCATCCTCAGACGGACGGACAGTCCGAGCGGACTATTCAGATATTGGAGGATATGCTCCGAGCTTGTGTTATAGAATTTGGAGGTTCGTGGGACCAGTTTTTGCCTTTAGCAGAGTTCGCCTACAACAACAACTATGAGTCCAGCATTCAGATGGCTCCATATGAGGCGTTGTATGGCAAGTGATGTCGATCCCCCGTGGGATGGTTTGAGCTGGGAGAGGCTCGATTGTTGGGTACAGATCTAGTTCAGCAGGACTTGGACAAGGTCAAGATCATTCAGGATAGGCTTCGGACAGCTCAGTCCAGGCAGAAGAGCTATGTAGATCGCAAGGTCCGAGATGTGGCTTTCATGGTTGGTGAGCGAGTATTGCTCCAAGTGTCGCCTATGAAGGGCGTGATGAGATTTGGAAAGAAGGGCAAGCTTATCCCTAGGTTCATTGGCCCATTTGAGATTCTCGACCGTGTGGGAGAGGTGGCTTATAGGCTTGCCTTGCCGCCTAGGTTGTCAGCCGTGCATCCAGTTTTCCATGTGTCCATGCTTCGGAGGTACCAAGGCGATCCAGCCCACGTGTTAGATTTCAGCACTGTCCAGTTGGACAAGGATCTGTCTTATGAGGAGGAGCCGGTGGCTATTCTAGATCGGCAGGTTCGACAGTTGAGGTCGAAGAGTTTTCCTTCAGTGCGTGTTCAGTGGAAAGGTCAGCCTCCTGAGGCATCGACCTGGGAGTCCGAGTCTGACATGCGGAGCCGTTATCCTCATCTTTTTCCCGACTCAGGCACTTCTTTCTTTTGTCCGTTCGAGGACGAACGGTTGTTTTAGAGGTGGAGAATGTGACGACCCAAAGGGTCATCACCTATTTTCTCATTCATTCCGTGCTTCCGAGGCCATGAAAACCTTATTTTTAGTTGCCTCGATTTGCGTGTGCAGTCCGGGCGTGTAGCCGGAAAGCTTAAATATGAATTCTGTGTGAAAAATAATGAATTTTGATATTAATATAATTAAAGTTGACTTTGGTCAACATTTTGGGTAAACGGACCCGGACCCGTGATTGGACGGTCCCGGAGGGTCCGTAGAAAAATATGGGACTCGGGCGTATGCCCGGAATCGAAATCGAGGTTCCGAGCCCGAGAAATGAATTTTTAAAAGAAATTGTTTTTTTCTGAAATTTATCAAGGGAACTGGAAATGAAATTTGATTAAAAGACTGTGGTATCGGGCCCGTATTTTTGGTTCCGGCGCCCGGTACAAGTCTTATATATGGTTTAAACGCTTTCTGTAAAGTTTGGTTGAAATCGGACGTCGTTTGACGTGTTTCGGACTTAAAATGGAAGAAAAATTGATGTTTTACGAAAATTGGGAAGAATTCATGAGTTTTGAGGCTTGATCCGTTGTTTTGATGTATTTTGGCGATTTGATCGCATGGGTAAGTCCGTAGGGTGTTTTTGGAGTTATGTGAATGTTCGGTTTGGAGCCCCGAGGGCTCGGGTGAGTTTTGAGTAGGCCCCGGGAGGTCTTAGACTTAGAAATAGCAGATGTTGCAGGTTCAGGGAGTTGCAGGCCGCGATGAGTGCTGCGCGGACGCGGTCGCCTTAGTGCGGTCCGCGGTCATCCATGCGCGGTCGGCGTAGCTAACTTCAGAGAGCCAGCATTTCCCAGGTCTACCAGCGCGGCCGCATTCCCCTTTGTGCGGTCCGCGCTGGAGAGTTCAGAGAGTGGTATTTGTACAGTTCTTCAGCGCGGCCGCGTTCCATTTTTGCGCGGTCCGCGCTGGCTCTTCAGAGGGTATATAAGGTCGGGAATTTCAGTCATTTTTCACTTTTTCAAAACCCAAGACATAAGAGGCGATTTTCCAAACGATTCTTCTTCTCCAAAACGATTGGTAAGTGATTTCTAACTCATTTTCTTTACTCCTTAACATCTTTAAATATAATTTCAACTTCAAAACAAAGATTTTAATGGGGAAATTTGGGAATTTTGTGTAGAACCTAGGTTTTCTAAAATTGGGGGTTTTGGACCTCAATTCGAGGTCCGATTCCAAAATAAATTATATATCTGAGTTCATGGGGGAAAGGGTAATCGGGTTTCGATTCGAACCTCGGGTTTTGACCATGTAAGCCCGGGGGCATTTTTGACCTTTGGGGTAAATGGATGCAAAAGCTATAATTAGACATTGGGTTCGATTTGTTTAGCACATATTGATAACGTGAAGTCATTATTGCGTAGATTTGGTTGAGTTGGAGCCGAATTCGAGAGGGAAAGCGGTTGTTGAGGATTGAATTGGCCGTAGAGTTGAGGTAAGTGTTTGGTTTAACCCTAGCTTGAGGGAATATGAGTTGAGTCTTGTTTGCTACTTGCTAATTGATCGAGTACAATGTATAAGCATGGTGACGAGTATCTATACATTGGTGTCTAGCATGACCGTGAGTCCTTAAAGGGTGATTATCATGATTTTGTTGTGGATTCCATGTTAATTGAGAATTTCTATATGTTGTAAAGAACATGTGAAAAGCATTATGATCATTTGATTTTCGTGGTGTAGTGGCTTGGTTGTAATACGTATTGAAAAGGTATCTGAGATTGTAAGATTCTTGGGAGCATTGGCTCAAGTGATATAGTGAGATGTGAAGTAAGAAATGAAAGAAAGCTAGTGAGTTATTGGTTATTCCCTTGCCGGGATGTTTTGCTGTTTGGTAGACTTTTCTCCCTTGCCGGGATATTTAAATTGTTGTTATTGTTCCCTTGCCGGGATTTCCTATTTTGTTTGTCTATTCCCTCGCCCCATTGTTTGTGATTATTGTTTGGATGAGGACGAGTGATAAAGCACGAAGGGTGATGCCGTGCACGATTGTGATATGAATACTAATGCACGAAGGAACATTCTGTGCCATGATATGATTACTAATGCACGAAGGAACATTCCGTGCCATGATATGATTACTAATGCACGAAGGAACATTCCGTGCCATGATATGAGTGTTTATGCACGAAGGATCATTCCGTGCCATCATTTTATGAGGTAAAGCACGAAGGGTGATGCCGTGCACTTTATATGATTGTTTGGGTGAGAATGAGAGTAAAAGCACGAAGGATGGTGTCTTGCAACTGTTGATTTCCTACTCTCGTTGCTATTGTAATTGTACTGTTTCATTCCTTAATTATTGATTTTATACCTGAACTGTTACAGCCCCCACAGCATGCTCCCCCTCCCCCTTGACTGGTTAATTTTTGTATACCTTTATATTGCATACATATATATATTGAACTGCACAGGTTTGTTTGGTAGTCCGGTCTAGCCTCGTCACTACTTCGCCGGGGTTAGGCCAGGCACTTACCAGCACATGGGGTCGGTTGTGCTAATGCTACACTCTGTGCATCTTTTTGCACAGATCACGGTGCCGGAGCAGCTTTTGGACAGCATTAGTAGATTTGGGAGCTGACTTCAGTCCAGAGACACCGAGGTAGCCTTGCTGACGTCCGCAGGCCCGGAGTTTCTTCTATCTTTACTTTAGTTTATTATCCTTTGCACCGGAACAAACAAAACTATGTTTTTATTCAGACATTGTATTTAGCATTCTCTAGACGTTCGTGAGTTGGTGACTCCAGTTCTTGGGTAGAGTTGTATTGAACTTCCGCATCGCTTTCAGTTTATTTATATTTAAGACTTTCGCTTTTCTATTAAGTATTTCGTTGTTTTCAATAATGTCGAGGTTTGTTAAAAGAGGTAATAAATAATTGGCTTGCCTAGCTCCTAATAGTAGGCGCCATCACGACTCCCGAGGGTGGGAAATCCGGGTCGTGACAGCAATAGTTCCAGATTTTCCTTTGTGCTTGGTTATCCTTCCATTGTTCAACTATATATTTATTTATTTCAGTATTTATTTGGATTTTGATATGTGATTGTTGCTAAGCTACTTATGTTCTGCCATTTTGTTACCTCGGAACACACCATTCTTATAGAGAATAACATGCTTTTACATCTTCTTAACCCGAAATGGCTGGGGAGATCGAAATGTTCCTTTTTTTTGGGTACTCTCGGGAACAAATCCGGTGGAGATAGGGTGGGGCCTGTAGCTCAGAGGATTAGAGCACGTAGCTATGAATCACGGTATAATTCATTTAGAGATGGTTTTGGAATGGTTGATATAGACTTCTTTTTTAAATGACCAACTCATCCGTTTCACAAAAATAAACTCATACTTTCGAATAAGTTGATTCCCTGCAATTTTGTGGCTAATTTAACAACCTTTCTATGCCGCGCCCGTACATTAGCACCGGCATCATTTTCTAGCATATATATAGTTGTCTATAACTTTTTGTGTGACCTACTAGTGTTTTCCTTTGCATGTATAGTGTGTGTATAAATGTTATCATTGTATATGTGGCAGAAGTTGCAGATCCTTTTTTCATTTATCATTGTATATTGACTTTGTAGTACAAATATTTTATATTTAAAATAAATATTATTTATGTAATGTATAATGTGTGTATAAATGTTATAACTCATATATAAATGCTATTGTTGTATATCCGATTAAAATTATCAGACTTATTTTGATTTTTATGTATAAATTATTTATATGGATTATAAACTGATTGATATGAAATCAACAGGTATTCCCTTGTATGCGTCAGATTACGTCCACACTTGTGAAACGGAGGAATTTTTCAGAACCACGTCATTTCAGTGGATCAAAATGTATGAAGCGTAGGGAAACCGAAAACTAATGATAATAATATTGCATTAATATTATTTGTGTACGGATACACGGGCTGGCTTGAGTCGTATTAGGCACTGTCCTAAGAAACTATTTCAGCAATGTGAAATATTTCCCCAGGATTAAACAAGCCTACCTCTATTAGGGAGGATACATGAATCAGCAAAATAGTAAATTACAAACTCAGCTATTTTAAAAGAGTGAACAAAGCAAAGTAGACTATAAATGTTTTAAGGAGGAAGAAAAGGAACGAAAAAGGCAAAGTGAAAATGTGCTGATGCATGATGACTATTTGAAAGCCTATTTATAGGCTACTTGAGAGGCTTTAAGCATGCCAAATGTATGACATTTGTTTTGAACTTCCCATGCAAGTTGCCACATGTTTTGAACATCCCATGCAAGTTGACACATGATTGAACATTTGTCCATTTTTGAAAAATATCACAACATGAAGTGCATGTTTAACTACAGTAGAAATGGCACTGCTAAACTCTTCAAAACGAGACATGGACATTTGGTATAAAATATTGAAGAAAAGAGGAGAATGAGATCTTTTTTATTTGGGTAAGAAAAGAGAAGAAAGAGAATGAAAGATAATCTTTTAATTTAGGCAATTGGATAGAAAATCCCAAAATTGTAGCCTAATCTAAATGACCAACGTGTGTTACGGTTAATTGGCTAGAAACAATAAATACGATTTTTAATTGTTTAAAATTTCTACTATAATGAGCAAGGGAACATAAAATGAGTTCAGTTTGAGTCCAAAGATTGGTATCCCATACTAGACTGGTATACCCGTGCAATGCACGGCCCATCATGTTAGTCGATGCATTTATAAAAACTGTTATGAAACAATAAAAGTAGAAGTGTTATAAATATAATTATATTTATGGCAAATGTCTATATTTAGAGAGATTCTAGGGTTCATTGCTTGGTGGCTAAGTCACCCTCTCCCTATAAATAGAGGGTTCTATTCCATTGTAATTCATCCCAAAATTCAATAAGAATTCTCTCTCCCTACTTTTCCTTGCAATATTCTTCTTCTTCTTTTATTGTTTCATAATACGTTATCAGCACAAGACTCTAACCAATTGAGTAGAAGCTTTGGGATTGAACATAATGATTGTCAATTATTCCATGAACTTCCTTCATGATTAAATTCTGGATTTAAGGTAAGTATTTTACTTTATTTTTCTCTTTTAAATTCTTGAAATTCTATAATCTGATTTTAAATACAAGCAAAGACAATAAATTTTGATTATAACTCTAATGGAGTTAGTGAGAAATTATAACCACCTGAAGTGGTAAAATACTTATTTCTTGCCATGATCAAAGTCATGTATGATCGTGAACACAAGAAGTGAAAACCCGTCCCATTGAATTTGCTCCATTCTCATTCCCTTAAGAGAATGTGATAGCAGTATGTGATAAGTCTGAAAAGAAGACAAAATTATTACCGTGAAGGTATCAATGGATGTGGACGTGGCAATAGACGAAATTATAATCGTCATCATTGTGATAATGAGAATAATAAGAATTCTCAAAATAATCCTTCACTTTGTGAAAGTAATATCTGTCATCGATTTGACATGAGATTTTATATAGCACATAAAGATGATTATGGTCCATTCATGATGGGAATGTGACAACATCTGATTTATGAAGACATATTCATTCTTGTAAGAATATGAACGTGCTATTGGTATTGAATATACCATACTCACCTCTAGAAGGAGGTTTGAGATGATATAAGAAAATAATGTCATTATTATGGCATAAATGGTCATTGGCCACGTACTTATTGTACGCCAAAATATTTTGGCATTGTGACTATTAAAAGATAACGGTAATGTGAGAAACAGATCTTGCATATAATTTTGACCATAACCATAATGGTATAACTTTCTCTTTAAAAGAGATATTCACCATATGGATGTTGATGAATATGTGGTAGTACCAAATTAATTGAGAGCTTTGGAAGAGCCAATTATTACTATTTTGGAGAAACACAATTGTCACGACCCGGATTTTTCCCACCATCGGGCGTCGTGATGGCGCCTACTAACGGAGCTAGGCCAGCCATACATTAAACATTCGCTATTCAACCTCAACAACATAATATACTAACAACAGTTAAAGAAATGCGGAAGACTTTAAGTTTAACAAAAGATATAAAAATGTGGAAGTTTGAAACACATCCCTATCCAAAATCTGGTGTCACTAGCTCACGGACTACTATAGAATACTACAACAAGTCTGAATGAAAGAAATACACATGTCTGTTTCGGTACAATGAAAACAAACTGAAATAAGGAAAGGGACTTCGGCCTGCGAACGCCAGCTAGGCTACCTCGAGAGTCCCTGGACTGAAGATAGCTCCCGGATAAGAATCCTACTGCTGCTGTCCAAAAGCTGCACCTGGATCTGTGCACAAAGAAATGCACAGAGTGTAGCATCAGCACAACCGACCCATGTGCTGGTAAGTGCCTGGCCTAACCTCGGCGAAGTAGTGACGAGGCTAGACAGGACTACCGAACCAACCTGTACAATTTTTATATACAAATATGCAACAAAAGGAAAGAAAATACCGAAACTAAACAGTTAAAAGGGAGGGAAACATGCTGTGGGGAAAGTACCATTTGGATATAAAGTTCATCAGCGTAATTAAGAAACATGGCACAACAATAATTATCAAAGAATAAGAAATTCAATAGTTGCACGGCATCACCCTTCGTGCTTTTACTCTCAATCTCACCCAAAGCAATCAAATAAAATGCACGGCATCACCCTTCGTGCTTTCCCTCACGTAGCTCTCATCTCAAGGCACGGAATGACCCTTCGTGCAAATATAATCAAATCAGAGCACGGAATGTACCTTCGTGCATAAATAGTCAAAACATAGCACGGAATGACCCTTCGTGCAATTATAATCAAGAATAGCACGGAATGACCCTTCATGCAATTTCACTCTTCCTCACCCAAACAGCAGTCAGAACCAAACGGGCAAGAGGAATAAACAAGTAATATGAACTATCCCGGCAAGGGAATAACACAAGTAACAACCAAGTCCCGGCAAGGGAACAATAACAATATCTTTCACAACCCGGCAAGGGCATTACTCACTGTAATCAAACCATCTCGGCAAGGGATTAATCACAACTCTTTTCAATACGTTCATTTCTTACTCAATGGTATTTAACACTCGAGCCAATGCTCCAAAATATTAATACTTCACAACTTATCCTCAAACTCTTCACATTTGCAGAAAAACATGTTGTAGCTTAGAAGAGTTCCAAATTATCTCAAAAACAAGTACAAACAAAGACCCACGGTCATGCTAGACTCCGGTGTATAGACACTCGTCACCACGCCTATACACCGTACTCGATCAATTAGCAAATAGCATTTATGATACTCTAATCCTATTCCCTCAAGCCAAAGTTAGATCAAACACTTACCTCGGTCCGAAAATAGCAATCAAGCCTCTAACACCGCCTTTCCTCTAGAATTCGACTCCGAAACAATGATATCTAATCATAATTAATTCAATAATATCAAATGAGGCTCAACAACATAATCCCATAGCCTAGAAATGAATTTCCTACCATTCTTCCAAAAATAGCAAAATCCGACACCGGGCCCACATGGTCCAAACTCGAGGCTCGGACCAAATTCCAATCACCCATAACCCCACGAGTTCAAATATATAATTTGTTTCAAGATCCGACCCCAAATTGAGGTTGAATCGCCCAAAATTTTCAAAAACCTAACTCTACCCAAAAGCCCTAATTTCTACCTTGATTTCATGTTTTTAGGCCTAGAATTTAGTGATTAGATGATAAAATAATGAGGAAACGATGTTAGGATTACTTACCCAACGAGTTGTGGAGGAAAGGGAACTTGAATTTCGTCTATGGAGGATTTGAGAGAGAGGTTCGTGTGAAGAAGATGGCAAAATCCCGTAATGGCTACTGTTTTAGGCTTTTAAAATAACTGGGCAAAATTGTTCATCGCGTTGGCGACACCCCGGTCGCGTTCGCGATGAAGGAAAATGGGCAGGCATCGCGTTCCCGTGAAGGGGAAGGCGAACGCGTAGAAGAAAATGCTGGGGGGTCCAGGTTTGTTCTATGCGAACGCGTAAAAGGCCTCGCGAACGCGATGGAGGGAGCAGCAAGTCTATGCGTTCGCGAACATCTGACTGCGAACGCGAAGAGGAAGTCTCTGGGTCCTGAACTTGACTTACGCGATCGCGCTTATGGAGATGCGAACGCGTAGAAGGGGAACACCATGAGCAGTGCGAACGCGAGCCTAAGGCCGCGATCGCGAAGAAGAAAAGGCCTGAGCAAAAATTGCAGAAAATCTGCTAACTTTCCTTAGTGTAAAACACCCCGAACCACCTCCGAAACACTCCCGAGCCCTCGGGGCTCCCAACAAGACACACACACTAACTCAATATCATCCTACGAACTTGCTCGAGCGATCAAATCACGAAAATAACATCAAAATCAAAGAATCAAACCTCAAAACTCATGATTTTCATTTCAAAGTTCAAAAACTTCCAACTTTAGCTATTTAGGTCCGAAACACGTCAAACGACGTCCGATTTCGACCAAATTACACAGGAAGCGCTTAACGCATATTTAAGACCTGTACCGGGCGTCGGAACCAAAATACGAGCCCGATACCTATATTTTCTAACTCATTTTCATTTCCATTTTTCCTTATTAATTTCAGAAAATAATTTATCAAAAAGATTCTTTTACCGGGGTTCTGGACCTCGGATTTCGACTCCGGGCATATGCCCGAGTCCCATATTTTTCTACGGACCTCCGGGGCCTGTCACATCACGGGTCCGGGTCCGTTTACCCAAAATGTTGACCAAAGTCAACTATATCAATATTAATATCATAATTCACCAAATTTTTCACAGGATTCATATATTTTAACATAAAAATTTTTCGGCTTTGCGCCCGGAGTGCGCACGCAAATCGAGGCAACCAAAAGTGAGGTTTCCAAGGCCTCGGAAGCACAGAACGAATGAGGAAACAGGTGATGACCCTTTGGGTCGTCACAACAATTGATTACCAATAAGGTATTGTATTGTAGTAAGTCTCAAAGAAACTTATGCAGTTTCCAAAGTATACGAGAAAGTGATTGATTATATTGAGACTATAAATAAAGGAAAGATTTAATATCTTCTATTACTACAACTTGTAGCTGGGTAATATGTATGTGAAAAGCTACCCGCTTTATTCTCCAGTTTGTACTACACAAACAAAAGAATGCCACAATAAAGTAGAAGTTTATTGATATAAAAACCCATATCATAATAAACTTGGAGTTTATTGATAATTGCACACGTCATGGTGTAAATCTAAACTTTATCAATATTGATAATTTATTCAGTTGGCATAATTGGTTTAGCCATGTTAATTTAAGTATGATGTGCAAGAATAAAAGAGAATTCACATGGGTAAATATTAAATAACTAGAAAGTTCTTTACGAATTCTCTTACATTGCTTGTTCTCATTAATTAATAGATCAACTAAAATTAGGATTGAATCCCATGAATGCTGGAAATATCAAAGGTGAATATGGGCCCATTCACCTGCCATGTATACCACATAAGATGCATCTATGAGATGGTTGCATGTGCGATTATTATTAACCCGCAACATGGTGTTTGCAAGGTAACTTGCTCAATAATTTAATTTAGAGCATATTCCAGATTTTCTACTCAAGAAGTTCATCTTGATAAGTTGGTCTACATCACAGCTGGTTTAGCAAAATGATTTATTGAGTGCCTCCAATTAATAGCTAGACTATTGCTTATGAGAACAAAGTTATATATATCAGTTTGATATAGGTTATATATGAAAGTATTTTAATTTCTCCCCTCACAAGTGGTTCATGGTCAGGAACCAAATAATTTCATCTTATTATTATTGATGTGCGGTGTATATTTTGATTAACACCATAACACATAAAGATGGATTCTCAAAGTAGAGGAAACAAGTTAGTTTTTCTAACATGAGGGGGAGACATGATAAACAGTTGAGAAAAAGTTACGTGGAATGAATTATCATTTGTACATCTAGATCCTCGAATAAGATAATATGAACTTGAAGTTCATAAAAGGATAATTCATCTGCAATATATTGCAAAGCATGCCAAACGCATTTGCTGGCCCAAAGAAAGTAACTATATTCTCATTGCAAATGCTCATATTAAGTCCTAGAAGGACAAAGTCTATGGTACGCTTGAAGCGTATAGACAAATCGGTTTCAAATAAACTTCTTGATAAAGAAGATGAGCAAATGATCAAAATGATCATGATAAGGAGGCAAGTGACTAGAAGATCACATGACATAACATTTCATAAATCTCAGGAGAGATTCAGGTACTTGAATATATGAATGAAGAGATCTCTATGTTATGTCTTTATGAAAAATAAGGAGGTTGGAACCGATATGAAAATGTTTGTCGAAGACATTGATTATAGCACTAAATATATATGAGGATCTTAAGTCTAGAGAAACAATTCAAATAGAATTGGTTTCATATGAAAGACATGTAGTTTTGGACATGTAGTTCAAACACTTGAAAGTATAAAGTCAATGGTATGTGCAATCAGTTTTCGATATCTTGTATGTCTAGCATGACATGAAAACTTGATATGCATCTAAAGTCTATTGTATGACTTATATGACAATCCTTGAAGGATTTAAATCGCTTGAAGCATATACAATTCTTGATCTAGAAGTACTACTTCCTCAGTGCAATTTGTGCACAAATGTATCTTGCTATAACTATAGGCATGATAATACGATACCAAGAGTTTTCACCTCTATGTGAAGAAATTGAACTGAAGATTCCAACAAGATCATATGAAGATAATTCATCTCTATCAAGAATGATGATTTCAAGGTGCGATATATTCATTCAAGTTAATATGGCTGATTTGTTCATCAAATCTCTACCAAAGATCTTTTGAAGATGGTGCACAAGATTGGAATGCAAATGTTTAAGGATGTGAATTGATGCTCTCATCAGGGGGAGTTAATGCGCGTTGCACTCTTTTTTCCTTACAAGGTTTTGTTCCACCGGGTTTTCCTTGCAAGGTTTTTAACGAGGCAACCAAAAGGCGTATTGTTAGATATGTGTACTCTTTTTCCTTCTCTAGAATTTTTTTCCCACTGGGTTTTATTTTAGTTAAGGTTTTAACGAGGCACATTATCTGTTGAATAGACACTCAAGGGGAAGTGTTATAAATACAATTATATTTATGGTGAATGTCTATATTTAGAGAGATTTTAGGGTTCATTGCTTGGTGGCTAAGCCACCCTCTCCCTATAAATAGAGGGTTCTATTCCATTGTAATTCATCCCAAAATTCAATAAGAATTCTCTCTCTCTACTTTTCTCTGCAATATTGCTCTTGTTCTTTTATTCTTTTATAACAAGAAGAACAATCTTGTAGAGAAAGAGAGAGGAAATTCTTATTGAATTTTGGGATGAATTACAATGGAATATGTCACGACCCAAAAATCCCTCCAAAGGGATCGTGATGGCACCTAGTCTCTAAACTAGGTAAGCCTAACATAAACTGAAATAACATTGATATTTACTAACGTTAAATTAAATTACTCTGAACAAATTACAATTCGCAAAACCTGTGGTACAAGTCACAAGCCTTTCTAAGAATAGTTACACAAAATAAATACATCACTGCTCCGAAACAAAAGGAATAAATGGAAATAAGTACAAATGAAGGTGACTCCGAGGCCTGCGAATGCTGTAACAGGTTTACCTTGAGTCTCCACCGCGACGACCCGCACAGCTACTACCGATCAAATACCTGGATCTGTACACAAAAATGTACAGAAGTGTAGTATGAGCACACCACGGCGGTGCCCAGTAAGTATCAAGACTAACCTCGGTGGGGTAGTGACGAGGAACAGTCCTGACACCTACTGGTCAAATAAATTGAACAGGATTTGATAATAAACTATCAACCTAGAAATGACATAGTAATATCAAGAGCAGGGAAAGAACAAACTACAATCAGTAGAAACAATAAAGAGAAACACGGGTGGAAACGAAGATAACCAAATAATTTAACACCAACATAGGTGGGACACAGACAAGTAAAATGTACTCAAACGAGGAAGGCGATGTCAGCTCAATAAATCATATCATTTCTGATGCACAATTTTCAGCCATCTCAAACTCGATGTCTCATATCATAACCTCAATTACCCAACTTTTAGCACACCCGGCACCTTGTGCCCTCATATTTCTATCTCTCTTTACACAACAACGTTCTCATGTTACTCAGTTCATAGGGTCCATAATCAATGCAGTTAAGATGTTCAAGGAGTCTCATTTACATAACATAAAGTAGAGTACAACTTCTAAGCTAATTAGGAATTCAACAAGAAAAGATTAAATTATTTTTAGAAATCATTTGAATAAAGAAAGTACCATTTTCAATTAGAATACGACATCGAAAGAGTTATTACCTTTATCATGGGATAAGAAATTAACTTAGTAGAAATGCCATTTTTAACTAAAATACAACCTCAAACGGTTTAAGAAAATTTAATAGAGTAACTAAATGAATTGAATATGAAATAATTATTGAAATTTTAAAGTATTGAAAAATATGTATATAAATACGGCGAAGTATTGAAAACACGATGGGGTTCCTTCACAAAAGATCATAGCGGTAAAGGGATCTGAACAGTTAAAACACTTGAATTGATAACAACAAATAAACGCAGCAGCAGAAAGTGCACGACATCACCCTTCGTGCTTTTACTCTCGTTCTCACCATATGAATCAATATTCACTTTTATTCTTTCTTGTTGCGGCGTGCAACCCGATCCCAATCATATAGTACTGTTGCGGCGTGCAACCCGATCCAAATCATATAATGATGTTGCAGTGTGCAACCCGATCCAAATCATATAATATTGTTGCGGCGTGCAACCCGATCCAATATAATATTGTTGCGGCGTGCAACCCGATCCAATAAATATTGTTGCGGCGTGCAACCCGATCCAATATAATATTGCTGGAATAGAACCCTCTATTTATAAGGAAAGAGTGACTTAGCCACAAGTAATAATCCCTAGAATCTCTCTAAACATAGACATTCACCATAAATAGAATTCTATTTATAACACTCCCCCTTGAATGTCTATTCAACAGATAATGTGCCTCGTTAAAATCTTAACTAATATAAAACTCAGTGGGAAAAAATTATAGAGAAGGAAAAAGAGTACACACATTTAATAATACGCCTTTTGGTTGCTTCATTAAAACCTTGCAAGGAAAATCCAGTGGGACAAAATCTTGTAAGGGAAAAAGAGTGCAACGCGCATTAACTCCCCCCGATGAGAGCATCAATTCACATCCTTGAGCCTTCGCATCCCAATCTTGTGCACTAGCTTCTTGAAGGTTGACGTCAGCAAAGATTTGGTGAATAAATCCGCCATATTAGCTCCAATGATTATGTTGCACCTTGAAAATTCTCGCTATCACATTATCATGCTTATAATTATAGCAAGATACAAATTGCACTTAGGATATGGTACTTCAGGACCAAGAATTGTATATGTTTTAAGCGATGTAAATCCTTCAAGGATTGTTATATAAGTTAAGTCATATAATAGACTTTAATTAGATACATATCAAGTTTTCATGTCATGCTAGACAAATAAGATATCGAAAACTGATTGCACATACCATTGACTTTATACTTTTAAGTATTTGAACCACATGTTCAAAACTACATGTCTTTCATATGAAACCAATTGTATCTGAAATTGTTTCTCTAGACTTAAGATCCTCATATATATTTAGCTCTATCATAGATGTCGTCGACAAACATTTTATATAGGTTCCAGCCTCCTTATTTTCATATAGACGTAACATAGAGATCTCTTCATTCATATATTCAGGTACCTGAACCTCTCATGAGATTTTATGAAGTGTTATGTCATGTGATCTTCTAGATCCCTTGCCTCCTTTATTATGATCATTTTGATCATTTGCTCATCTTCTTTATCAAGAAGTTTATTTGAATAATGAAATAATTTTCTTATTTCATCCCAAACTTATTTCTAGAGGTTAGTGTGGTATATTCACTACCACTAGCACGTTCATATTCTTCCAAGAATGAATATGTATTCATAAATCAGATGTTGTCACATTCACATCATGAATGAACCATAATCATCTGTATGTGCTTTATAAAATCTCATGTCAAATCAATGACAAATATTGCTTTCACAAAGTAAAGGATTATTTTGAGAATCCTTATTATTCTCATTATCACAATGATGACGATTATAATTTCATCTATTGCCACGTCCACATCCATTGATACCTTCACCGTAATAATTTTGTCTTCTTTCAGACTTATCACATATTGCTATCACAATCTCTTAATGTCACGACCCTAAACCCAGACCCGGTCGTGATGGGGCCTCTCATGAAGACAAGGCCATCCGACACACTCCCGTTCCATTCTTAAGCAATAACATAATAAGTATTAAGTCATAAACATGATAAAATCTCAAAAATAAGCAATTAACAGTATAATTTTCCGAAAACAAACCCAACACATACCGACATCGGGGTGTCACTAGTCATGAGCATCTACTACGGTCCGAATACAACAAGAGTCTAAAATGTACTAGATAAAGTCTAATGAAATCGAGAGGGAGAAAAGCAGTGCTGCGAACGTCGAGCAGCTACCTTGCTAAACTCCGATGACTCTACCTCTGAGAAACCAATACCCGCTACCGGGTTCAGAAATACCTGAATCTGCACACAAGGTGCAGGGAGTAAAGTGAGTACTTCAAATTCAGTGAGTAATAAAAATAAATGAAGACTGAGTAATATAAATCCACGTAAGGCACAACATTAAGCTATAAGAGGCATAACAAATTAGTAATTATAATTAAACAGTGAAATCTCGTAAACATCTTCCAAACAGTTAAACAATATGCAGGAAAACAACAGAAGAGTAAACACATAATAACTGCCCCTCGGGCAAATATCACAAAACAATACCAGTCCCTCGGGCTATATCGCATATCACAATGGGTACCCCCGCTCACTGGGGGTGTACAGACTCCGGGAGGGGCCCTTTACGACCCAAGCACAATATCAAGCCATCTTATGGCATTATAAACAGGCTCTCGGCCTCATATCAATATCTCAAGCCATCTCGTGGCGTACAATCTCAGGCCCTCGGCCTCATTATCATAATCAATATACCACTGCTACGGCGTGCAGCCCGACCCAAATGTATCCTCACAACACAGGCCCTCGACCTTACTCAGTCAGAATCTCATAAGCCCCTCGGGCCACAGTAAAATATGAAGCTCAGCTCAAATACCTTTGAAAATATCATTTAATGTGTTTAAAACAGAATAATACGGCTAAGTTTTTAAAATAAAAAAATATAGTATGACTGAGTACCAGTATGAAATCAATCAGTGAGGAAAATATCATTTAAAAATTTCCTAAGGGTTCAAACAGCTGGCACGAAGCCCACATATGGCTTTTAGCCCAAAATATAAAAATATCAAACAATTAGCTATTAAATACGCAGTAAAATATCATTCGGGATGGACTAAGTCACAATCCCCAACGGTGCTCTATCCCACGCTCGTCATCTAGCGTGTAAGTCACCTCAACATAGCCGTACGCTGTAAAATACGGGGTTTCATACCCTCAGGACAACATTTAAAATCATTACTCACCTCAATCTGGCCCGAAATCTAGCTTGCAATGCCTTTGCCCTTCGAAACGACTTCCGACTGCTCCAAATCTACCAAGTTCAGATTTTTATCATTATATTATGCTAAACGTATGAATTCCAATTGAAAAATATCGATTTTAAGCACAAAACCCGAAATCAGTCAAAACCCGACCCCCGGGCCCGCGTCCCGGAACTGGACAAACTTTATACCAAAATGTTCTTCATCATCTCACGAGTCCGTACATATAAAGAACTCGAAAATCGGAGTTCGTTTGACCCCTCAAATCATCCCTGAAATGTCTGATAATCTCAAGCCCTAACTCCACCTTTTTCTACTGATTTTCATGAATTTACACTGATATTTTCGTTCCTTAGTCACAAATAATCAAGTTTTGGGTCCAAAATCCTTACCTCAATGAAGAACAATGATTTTCTCTCTTCAAAATCACCTCCAAGCTCTTTTCCCGTTCAAAAATGGTGTAAAAAGGGTTCAAAGTCGCGGAAAAGGTCTTTAAAACATTCTGCCCAGGTATATACTCTTCGCGATCGCGGAAAATTCTTTGCGATCGCGAAGCACAACTTTTCTCAGCCCAAAATTTGCCCTTCGCGATCGCGGACAATGCTTCGCGATCGCGAAGAACAAGTTCTCAGCTCTTCCGAACAACCTCTGGTGTAATGGTCATAACTTTTTGCACACAATTCCAAATGACAAATGGTTTGATTTTCTGAAAACTAGACAGCAAGGGCTACAATTTCATATGTTGCTCATTTCCTGAGACTCTAGATATTGCGAGATATAAGTTTCCAAAGTCAGCTCTGTGTATTAGAGATTTCTAAACCCTTCCCGGACAGCCTATAGTGTAACCACCATAACTTTTTGTACATAACTTAAAATTGTAATTAGTTTACATTTCTGAAAACTAGACACAAAGTTCTAGAACTTTCGTTTTTGGATCATCTCCAAGTTCCTTATAGATTGTGAGATATAATCTTCCAAAGTTGGATCAGTGCAGCAGAATATTTACTCTATGTGATCGCGAAGGTTCATCCGTGATCGCGAAGCACTGACATTTTTTTCGCATTTTACTCATCGAGATCACGTCCAATTCCCCGCGATCGCGCAGAACACTGTTGTAGCCAAAAACCAGCAGTTGAAAATAGCTTAGAAACGGTCCGGAACCACCCCGAAACTCACCCGAGGCCCCCGGGACCTCAACCAAACATGTCAACCAATCCTAAAACATCATTCAAACTTGTTCCAGCCTTCGGAACGCCCAAAACAACATTAAAACATCGAATCACCCTCGGATTCAAGCCTAAGAATTTCCAAAACTTCCGAATTCCGAATTCGATCAAAAAGTCTATCAAACCTCGTCCGAATGACCTGAAATTTTTCACACACGTCACAAATGACACAACGGACCTACTCCAATTTCCAGAATTTCATTCCGACCCCTATATCAAAATCTCACCTATCAACCGAAAAACGCCAAAATTCCAATTTCGCCAATTCAAGCCTAAATCTACTCCGGACCTCCAAAACACATTCCGATCACGCTCCTAAGTCCCAAATCACCTAACGAAGCTAACCAAATCATAAAAATTCAATCCGAGATCATATATGCTAACAAGTCAAAACTTGGTCAAACCTTTCAAATTTTTAAGCTTCAAACTGAGAACTGTTCTTCCAAATTCATTCCACTCATCCTGAAAACCAAAACCGACGATTTAAATAAGTCATAATACATCACACGGGGCTAGTCATGCCCAAGAACTGGCGAGCAAAGTGCAAAAGCTCAAAACGACCGGTCGGGTCGTTACACTTAAGGGAATGAGAATGGAGCAAATTCAATGGGACGGGTTTTCACTTCTTGTGCTCACGATCATACATGACTTTGATCATGGCAAGACATAGAAATTTTACCACTTCGAGTGATTATAATTTCTTACTAACTCCATTAGAGTTATAGTCAAAATTTATTTTCTTTGCTTGTATTTAAAATTAAATTATAGAATAAAAGAGAAAAATACGGTAAAATACATACCTTAAATTCAGAATTTAATCATGAAGGAAGTTCATGGAACAATTGACAATCATTATGCTCAATCACAAAGCTCCTACTCAATTGGTTAGAGTCTCGTGATGATAACGTGTTATGAAACAATAAATGAAGAAGAAAAGTATTGCAGAGAAAAGTAGGGAGAGAGAATTCTTATTGAATTTTGGGATGAATTACAATGGAATAGAACCCTCTATTTATAGGGAAAGAGTGACTTAGCCACCAAGTAATAATCCCTAAAATCTCTATAAATATAGACATTCACCGTAAATAGAATTCTATTTATAACAAAAACAAAAATCTAAAAAATTATGAACAATGAATTAATTAAAGAAAGAAAATCTAGAAAGTTTATTAGTATTTGGCTTGTATACATCTATGCGTTATTTTTGACTGTTTGTCTTAGAACAGTGAAATTAAAGAACGAAAATCTAAAAAATTATGAACAATAAACTAAAGAAAGAAAATCTTGAAAATCAGTTAGCATTTCGTATGTATAAATTGATGAACATTCTCAAGCACAAATTAATAAACCCCTTTTCAAACTTTTTTCAGAATTCTTTAGAGCGTATTTCCCCACTTGTAAGATTACACTAGGTTATTATTGTTGTTGTAGGGCGTGTTATTGACTTGACACAACAATCTGGTAAACTTGAATCTTAGACTTATATCTTTGCAACCACATACGATTTTTAGTAAATATACTACTTTACAGCTCAAGATGGGGTCAAAAAAATAAATGACAAATTATCTCAATATTTGAGTCAGTCAATTTTAGTAATTGAATAACCAGCAAACTGGAAGTACATAACTTGCAGGATATTGGTGAGAACAGATAAAGAAAGAATACATTTTCAATTTATTCTTTATTGCAAAATTAAATTAAAGTACTGATGAGTCAATAAAAGTTGCAACGACCTACTCTACTCTAGTTGTGTGAGAAAGAAAGTTTACACTTTGAAATTACTGATGTAGCACTGAAACAACGTCCAAACTAATTAACCAGCTAAATAACTAATCAATAACTTTAATAACTGAAGCTTGTGCTTCTCATTAATGAACTCAACTAGTGATATTTTCCCTTCCTCTGAGTATACTTGTGCTTCCTCTTTCAGTAAGCTCAGACCTCTTTGCTGCAAGCTTTCTCCTAGCTGCAACAACCCAAAACCCTAAAGTTTTGAGTGTGTAAGAGAACATAAACACCCAACTCGCCATTAACACGGTGATGCTGAAATTATTAAGTGGTTTAGCAAAAATGTTTGCTAACTTATTAGCAGTAGAAATAAAGCTAAGAGAAGCAAGGCCTTCTTACTATTCATCTGTCACAAAATTTCGAACAGAATGTGTTTGGTATGTGTAAGATTGAGTTCATGGCAATCTGTACAACACATGGTTGTCACAAAATAAATATCGGAATTCCAGTGAATGAAGTATCATGACTATCAGTATCATGACTATCGCTATCATAATCAGGAACAACTTTAGTTTAAGTCATTATCTTACCTCTTAAAATGAGCTGTCTGCAGTGAGTCCATCTCCTGCATTAACAATATATAATAAAACTACTTAGCTTTAGAAGCTACATATCACGAGAACAATCAGAAGAAAAAATCATATACATTATTTATGCCATGAAAATAGAAATGCAAGCAAAGAGTTTAGATATCACAAGTACTGGATTTAGTCACCATTAAGGGTGTGTTTGGTACGAAGGGAAATATTTTTCAATTTTCTCATGTTTGGTTGGCTTAAATATTTTGGAGAATATTTTCCTTAGGAACTCATTTCCTCCAATTGGAGGAAAATGTTTTCCTTATCAAGAGAAGGGAATAAATTTTCCAAAACTCCTTCTCAACCTTCCCTACCCTCATCAACCCACCCCCACCCCCTCTCCAAAAAATATTTTTTTTTTAAATTTCAATTTTTACGTTATCACCCACCCTAATACCCCTCCACCCCACCCCACCCCCACCCCCATACATCCTCCCGCTAAAAAAATATTATTTTTTTTACGTTATTTTTTTTTATTGCAATTTCAAATTTTTGTTTTTCATTTTCTGCACCCCCCCACCCCACCCCACCCAAAATTTTTATAATTTTAAATTCTACCCCCCCCCCCCCCCCCCGAAAAAAAATTTGGTTTATGTGTTTGGAAGTTTTCGGATTTAGAAATTATAAAATTTACGGGTTAGAAATTCCGCGGTTTCGAAAGTTTTGCGGTTCGAAAGTTTATAAAAAATGTGAGTTCGGAAGGTTGTTGTTGGTTTGCAAGTTTATAGCTTTATGTTTATTATATCCAAATTATTTATGAATACTCTTTGAGAAGTCATTTTCCTTAATTTGCTTACCAAACACCGTAAAATGAATAAAATTACTACTTGTTTTTCAAAAAAATAATTTCCGTTATACTAAACACACCCTAAGTTGACAAACACAATAGAAGGATTGTCTTAATACACATTTTACTTCCCTAGATATCAAGTGAAACAAAGAGAAAATCAATGAAATTAATAATCTACACCTTAATGTTTAAATACATCTCCAGACAGAGAATTATTTGTATTCAATTTCTTTTCTGAAAAAGCTCTATTTTTATATTCAAATATTTGGAAACTTCCCCAATAAAGGATACATTGCATTTTTTCACTGTCATAGGTATATATAGTTGCCAAATTATCTTTTAAGAGTCCTATATTTGTGTTATAAGGAGATCTGTTTATGATATAAACAACCTACCGGAAAAAAATAGAATAGGAAACTATTCAATTGTTTCAGGCATATCGTTAAATACCTTAACTGCATCAAAGTTTTTTCCTTTTTAGTCTTTTTTGTCCAGATGGTAATTCAATGTGCGTAGTGTGTTGCAATTTGTGCACCTGATAAGAAAATTTAATGCGTTTGAACAAAAATAACCACATGGTTACTCAGAATTCACCAAAAGAAATTTGATAAAAGAGGAAGAATACATATAAATCAAGAATCCAAAATCTTATACATTGAATTAAACAAATAAAGCACAAATCAAACAAAAATTTATAGAAAATGAAGAATTTTAATCAATAGTATATAAAATATAGAAGGAAAGAATTACAGCTCACCACGAAAGGTTAGAGGAAAATTTAGGAGATCTTAGAAATATTCTCTCCTCCATTTTCATGCTTTTTTGCATTTTGGAGTGCATCTGTAGCTGCATGAGACAGAATTTCCGGATGATAATTAGACAACACAAAGCAACAAATTTGAGCACCAAAGAAAAGACAGAGATAACAACACGAAAATGTCACGACCCGGATTCCCACCCTCGGGAGTCGTGATGGTGCCTACTAATACGAGCTAGGCAAGCCAATTAATTGCACCATTTACTTTTTTACCCATTTTATATTCATTAACAATTTTAATAATAATAATAACATTTAAACAGCGGAATTTAACATAAGCGGAAGAAAGAAGCCATAAGCTATCTGAACATGAATATATAATACAACTGTTCAAAGTTTCGACTACCCAGAACTGGTGTCACGGTATTACAGACGGTCTAAGATTTACTACATACAAAGTCTAAAGAAAATATCAATACACTATTTCTGAATATACGGAAAATGAAACAGGAAATAAGGATAGAGGAGACGCCAGGGCCTGCGGACGTCTGCAGGTTTACCTTGGATATCCGCGTGAACTGAAGGTGGCCTCCAAACTACGGTCCGAAGTCAACAGCATTGGGATTTGCACAAAAGAGTGCAGAGTGTAGCATCAGCATAACCGACCCCATGTGCTGGTAAGTGCCTAGCCTAACCTCGGCGAGGTAGTGACGAGGCTAGACCAGACTACCACATAAACCTGTGCAGCTCAAATATATACAACGGAAAAGAAATACAGAAATAACCAGTCAAAATGGGAGGGGGAGCATGCTGTGGGGGAGATAGCAATTCCGAATAGAAAGACATCAAATAAACGACTCGGATATCAACAAGAATCAGAAATCAATAAATGCACAACATCACCCTTCGTGGTTTTATTCTCGTCCTCACCAAAGCAATCATATAATAAAAGTGTGCACGGCACCACCCTTCGTGCTTTTACTCTCTTTCCTCACCATATAATCAATAAGATCGGCACGGAATGGTACATCGTGCGGCACGACATCACCCTTCGTGCTTTACACTCTTCCTCACAATAATACACGGCATCACCCTTCGTGCTTTATACTCTTCCTCAACAAACAAACAATGCACGGCATCACCCTTCGTGCTTTAACTCTCTTCCTCACCCAAACAACAATCACAAACAATAGGTCAAGGGAATAAATGAAATTGCAATGAAGATCCCGGCAAGGGAACAACATTTCAACAAATAAATCCCGGCTAGGGAACAACATCAATAATATCAACATCCCGGCTAGGGAGATAACAAATAAATCAACAATAGCCCGACAAGGGTGTCAACATAATAACTTCTTTTCTTTCTCACTTTTACTTCACAATTCACTTCATAACTCGAGCCAATGCTCTAGAGATTTGATTATCACTTACACTTTTACAATTTGTTACATAACTTGAGCCAACGCTCCTCAATGTTCATAGGTCACAATTCCTTCCACAAACTTTACACAACATATAGAAACCATCACCAAGGCATGAAAGATACAACGAAGTTATGAAAATCACAATATAAAGACTCACGGGCATGCTAGACACCAACGTATAGATACTCGTCACCATGCCTATACGTTGTACTCAACAATTACCACATAGCAAATAGAACTCAACTCCTAATCCCTCAAGCTAAGGTTAGACCAAACACTTACCTCGATGCCACAAACACAACTCACGCTTCAATTATAGCTTTACCCCTTGATTCCACCACCAATTCGTTCGTATCTAGTCACAAGTTACTTAATTACATCAATAAACGCTAAATGAATCAATTCGAATACATAAAATAAATTTTCCAAAGTTTTACCCAAAAAGTCAAAAATCGCCCCGGGCCCACATGGTCATAATCCGAGGTTCGAACCAAAACCTGATCACCCATTCCCCCACGAACTCAAATATATAATTTGTTTTGAAATCGGACCTCAAATCGAGGTCCAAATCCCTAATTTTTGAAAAACCTAGAATCTACCCAAAACACCCAATTTCCCCCATGAAAATCATTGATTTGAAGTTGAAATCATGTTAAAAGATGTTAAAAATTGAAGAAAGTTAGTTAAAAATGACTTACAATTGATTTGGAGAAGAAGAAATCCTTGAAAAATCGCCTAAGTGTGTTTATGTTTTGAGAGAATATGAAAAATGGGTTTAAAATCGTCTAAATATAAAAGTTGCAGGTCTCTGATATGGGAATTGCGAACAGGGGTTTGCAATTGTGTGTGAACAACTAATTTTTAACCACACTCAAATTTTATACTATTTTAGTGTAAATTTTATTTTTTAGGTCTAATCTTGATGTTTTAAACTTTTATCTTACTCTTAGAAGATTTTATTTGAAAAATAAAAAAATACTCACATTCTTTAAGTACAAAGTTTATTTCTATTTATAATTAAAAAAAGAAAATCACAAATATAAGTAGTTAGAATCTTAATAAGTAAGCTATAGAGTGTTTCTTAGTATTACTTAAAGTATATGTAAATATTTAATTTCTTATATGTATATATATTGTGTTAGACTAGAGATTAATATTTGTTGTCTTAATAGTTTAATTAAATTTTATTTATAAAAAAAAAAAAAAGAGCAAGCAACAAGAATTCACGTGACATTTAGAGTTAGAGAACAAATGTAACCTTTAAAAAAAAAATTAATAAATAAATATTCAATCCATCTAGGATTCTTGTACAGTTTCGTTGCTTTATTTTAGGATAGTGTGCAAATTTTATGCTAATCTCTTCCCTCAATCACCCCATGATTCCCTCTTTCCAAACCCATCAGATAATTAACTTCCCCATTTTCCTCACTTCACTCACGTCTTCTATCCATGATTACATATTCACACCCACATCTCCATATAACACCACCCTCATTCTTCTTTATAAAAAGGAAGAACACAAGAAAATGAGAGGGGGACACAGAAAAAAGGACGTAATAGTGAGGGAAAAAGAGATTTGAAGATTAAAAAAAAAAGGAGATTAAGAGAATTGGGGGAAACAGAATAGAGGAAGGGAGACGGACACACGCACACAAAATAGGCTAAGGACTCAAATCTTGGGACTTTCCAGCACCTCTATCCTCCATTTTCATCATTTTGAAACAACCTTCTTTTGTCATAAAATTCAATCCAATTAGTGAAAAGATTCCGCCATACGGGCTAAAATTCCAGTGAGCTTGAGTTTCGAGTTCGTGGTTTGGAGGTTTGGAGGTCGCGGTCCAGTCGATTTTTCTCAAGTTTTTCGGCATCAATTTTCGGATTTTTACTTCATTCTCACCGCTGCTTTGTTAGGGATTGGATTTGGATATTCTTATTAAATACAAAGAGATAAAGTTAAACAGAAGTGGTTGGTCTGTGGTTTAAACTGGCGACTTTGCTGGGGAATATAACTCAAAACTGATGTTCAGGGTTTAGAATTCGAGCTTGTAATGTGATCTATACTTGGCTTTATTAATTTGATGTTATTACTGTATTTTTGGGCTTAATGTGCTAATTGCCTCTTATTTACCGCTTTGATATTATTTGAACTGTATTAAACTGTCTTCTTACGCCTCCCTTCTGAGTCTTCTGAATTTATGGTGCACACGTGCGCATGGCCCACTTTTCTGTTAGAAGTCATACCAATTAGAACGAGGCTGGGTCAAGTAACTAGGCCGTGTAGACTTTCGTGCTCCCGGTACATTGCCCCCACCTTGGCTGGAGCTGTCCGCTTGGGTAAGCCAGGTCTAAAACACTCCCCCTAGGATTTAAACCTAGAATAACATAGCCTCATGCCGGATCCCTAGTAGGAACGTTTGTTTGGATTATGTGCATTTGGCTTTGGGGACTCAACACAGGGGTTGGGTCCGTCTAGGACAGGTGTACCCGAGAATTGCAAGACCATCCTGATGCATCTTATGTGCTACTTGTGCATTATGTTTGAATCGGCTTGTGCATGTTGATCGCTTTCTAAAAAAATAATATTAAAAAAAAAATTTAACAATTGAGAGAAAACCAAAAGGGAGATAATAGGAGAGAATATTTACCCTATTTTTTTTTAAAAAAAAAATCTCGGTATTTACCCCAAAAAGATTATCAAAATAAGCCTGAATTTTTCAAAAAGTGTCATCCTATTCCTGAAACACTTACGAACTACGCAGGTCTGATTCTCACCGGATGTGAGATACGTAGGCAATCTTAATCGGGTCCGGCCCCCACTTTTTAAAAAAAAATCCAAAAATATTTTCTTTTAAATTCTTCTCAAAATCTAAAAATATTTTCGTTCTTCTTCAAGTGTTTTTCTTTCGAAAGTTCCCAAAAAAAAAAAATTAAAAACCAAAAATATATTTTCTTTATTCTTTAGAAGTTTTTCTTTAGAAAATATCCTCAAAAAAAAAAGAATTAGTTTATTTGCTTTATTCTTGATCTCCCCGAACTACGCAAGATCTGATTCATGTATCCACATGATACGTAGGCAACCCACATCAGGTTCGATCGAATCATTTTGAAAAAAAAAAGTGAAAAAAAAGTGGTTAAAAAAAATAGATTAAAAAAAGAAAAGTGTTTATTCTAACATTCTTGTTGTTTTGAAATAAAAGCTAGTTAAAGGTGGTCGGTTTGTTGGTTTGCAATGGCGAGTCACGAAAACAATCCAAGATCCCTCGGAAGTAAAAGCATCTTCTCAACAAATGGAAGAAACACCACTGTTGTTGATCCAAGGTCACGGAAAGACAAGTAGGCAAGTTGATGGTGAAAAATAAAAAAATAAAGGCAAATGTGGGGTTGACTTTACCAGATTTGTGCAATAGGACATTGCCTGCTCGGGATGATTTGATGATGGGGAATTTGATACAGCATTGAAAGCCATAGTAGCCATTGCCGGGGCAGAAGAGAAACAAAAAACGGGTGCCAACCCAGAAACTTTCCCTATCAGACGGAGTCTCGGTAGCCGGTCTTGCTATCTTTTCTGCCTTTCGAGTTATTTCAGTGTGTCATCCAAATGTTTACTTTACTGTCTTACATTCTGATGTAAACCCTTCTATCTTTTTTTTTTAAAAAAAATTCAAATAAATAAAATCAATATTTCATCATCCATGAATGTCTCGTTTCTTAATCTTGTCACCTTTCTTATTCTCTTTTCAGTTCTGTAAATGCAGATTTTAATAACATGACATGCTTGCGGACTTCATGCCCAGATCCTAAAACGCTGTCAGATTTCGAAATAATGAACCAAGAAGCATAATGTGTTGAAGATAAGGCTTGTAAGAAAATAAACAAAGAATTGAACCGAAAATGAGATTCCCTCTCTTCGGATCATTGTTGAAGCCGAGATCGCTGATGAAGATTCGACCTGATTGAAACATTGTCTTTGATTGATGGAAAGTGATTGGCCAAGGCTACCATGGGCAGTTGTACAACAAAGAATGGCCCATGCTTACAACAAAAAGTACGTCCCAAGAAATTTGAAGTGGGGCAACTCGTCCTGAGACATATTCTCCCGCACCATGAAGAGCTAAGGAAAATTTTGCTCCAAATTGCAAAGATCAATACATTGAGTATTGCATAGGCCCGTTGTATTAGGGAGACATAAAAGGAAATGTCCCCGAGACAATAGTCAAATCAGATACACTCAGAAGGTACTATGTTTGACTCACGGCGGTGTTAACATTCTCTAATTGGGATGACGAAGGCTTTCTTTCTCACTAGCCAAACACTATTAACCTTTTTGCAAACCCTTTGAGTCGGTTCCCTATCTTTGATTACCCTGTTTGGAACCTGGAATTTATTATTAAATGACAAAGAAAAGAAAAAAAACAAAAAAAGGATTAAAAAAAAGTGCAAAAGAAAACAAAAATAAAAAAAGAAAAAAAAAAGAAAATAAAAAACAGAGTTCCCTGAACTACGTTCGACTTGATTCCGAAAGGATACGTAGGCAGCCTCTCTCTAAGGTTCAGTCACACTAAAATAAAAATCCAAATTCCACAAAAAATGAAACTGGGTAGATATTATAATGTTTCGGCAATAGTTTTGCCTAAAAGGTTCCAAAGTTGTAATTCAATCCAAATTCTTTTTACCCAAATCCTTTCAAGTCCTTCCGATCAATCGGCGAGAATGTTTAAATAATTAGAGGATACAATCATTTGAATCTGATACAATCAAAATGAGAGAAATAAAATGAGTCTTATTGGTGAAAACCCTTAGCTTTTGATTTTCTTTTGGTGTAATAAGGAGGTCAGCAAGCAGTAGCAGCAGCAACAGCAGTGAATCACGGCTTCCTGGTAGTCCCAGCTACCGACATTCCAGAACTACACTGACCTGATTCCTTTATATCCAAGGATATGTAGGCAACCTTTGAAGCAGGGTTCGGTCAGACGGTTTTCAAAATGCTTCTCATGGAATACTGAACATGCAAAAATCCTTCATGGTGCTCATTTATCTTTGCCCGAAAACCCTTCGTGTCTTCGAGCAAAGAGGGGCAACTGTGAGCACGTGATTTTTGCCACGCTTAAACTACTCCTACAAAATTCCTTAGAATTAGGATTTTTCTTTATTATTTCGATTTTTAGGAATTAATTGTATAATTTTCGTGTTTATTTGCATTTTATGTGTACATTTTTAATATTAGCATAATTCATCTAAAAAATACAAAAATACGCATTGCATTGTCATTTAGGACTTAATTTTATATTTTTTAATTAGTAATTAGGGTTTTACAAAAATACAAAAATCAAAAATTGATGTGTTGCTTGGTTTTAAGTTTTAGTTTTGAATTTTATTAGTTTTCTTTAAATTGGTATTTTACTAATAGTTTTGATTATTAATTCTAGCTTAATTAATTAGGTAGATTAGCTTAATCTTTTAGGTTTAATTTTAGTTCTATTATTAGAAAAAAAATAAATAAAAGAAAAGGGATTAAAAGAAATTGGAAAATTGAAAAGAAAAGGAAATTAAATAGGGTCTTTTGTTTCAGATTTTTGGACCGTGTCCAATCTCTAAAAAGCCAAGCCCAAACCCCTCAGTTCATCTAAACTCTACCCAGGCCCAATTTTACCACCCAGTCCGGTCCAACCCAACCCCTGATCCGGTCCAGAGACGCCCAAAACGACGTCGTTTTGGTGTCAATGGATCATGACCGTCCATCCCCTCAAATCTAACGGCCTGGATTGAATCTTGAATTAAAATAAAAGTGTCTAAATAACTCCCTAACCCTAGAGACCATTCCATCATCCTCGTACCAATCCCTCCCCCTGTAACGCCGGCCGTCGCTCCTCCACTTCTCCACCGTCCTCGCCGCCGGCCGGAAATCGCCTCCGCCGGCGGCGATTCTCCGATGAACCCCAAAATTACACCATAGATACTCCTCTACCTCCTCTTTCCATATCCGGATTTAGTTTCTCTCAAATCACAACCAAACTCCTCGAATATTAAATCAAAATTCCGGCCAAATTTCTAACTCTTCCAAATCCAACCAAAATCACACCCTATAGCCTCCTTGACCTCCTCATCCCGAATCTCGAACCAAAACCCTTCAAATCCAAGTGAAACCCCATGAATTTCAGATCTAGGGTTCAAAAATTCCAACCTGTTTTGGGAGTTTCAAGTATTCGAGTGATTTTTAATTAATGTTATATGTCTATTTTTGACAAAATAGACATATAACATTAACTGAAAATCAAATTCGAGGTCCGCCCAAATGAAGACCAAAATCAGTGAGTTCTTGTTCTTTTTTTTTTGTTCTTTCTATTCCTTCTTAATCTTTCATCTTCTGATTAAAACATGTAAATGTCCTTCTTGGTTTTCTGATTAGTTTGAAATTTTGTTCGATTTCTGCTTTATCTTTGATTCTGTTGGTTTAAATTTTTGTTCATGTTTAAATCTGTTCTCATGATTTCTTTTGATTTAATTGTTGTCTTGTTCCTGTTTTGTGATTCTAGTTGAATTGTTGGTTTGATTCAGTGCTTATTAGTATATGTTTTAATTGTATTAGCTAGTAAATTAAATTAGATTTTCTTTTAATGTTGCTAATTGTTCTTAAAGTTAATTTTGAATTGTTTTCCAGTCTTGACAGTTTACTTCGATTGTTAGAATTTCTGTTAGTTTTAGTTTTGTTGATTGTTTATAGCTCATAGTTCAACTAGTGTTAGTAATTCTAGGTTGAATTCAAGGGTAGCTTAGACATTTAGGATTGGATAGCACATGGTAGTTGAAACTAGAATCTTCTAGGACCTTCCAAAGTAGGACCTTAGTGTAATTTCAGTAATTGTAGTGTATTAACTTGTGACACAAGTCAGGAAACAAGGGGTTAAATGAGTAAATAAAGAG
>NW_017673211.1:50703-54455 GCF_001879085.1 Nicotiana attenuata
TTTATTTGTGTTCTAATCTCCAGGTACACTGTTGATCCATTCTCTAATGTACATGAACATTTTTGAGATCCAATAATGACGCTTGCACTCCATGATTATGCCTCCATGTTTCACTATTAGCTTGATATGTAGTTGTTTTCATTAATGTCTAGTAAGGGACTATGTATGCTAATCAAGATTGTTCAGACTTGCTTTGTAACTAATTGGGATGGACTGTTGATCATTGATTTGGATTGACATAAGACTTTAGTTGATGTTAAATTGTAAATTAGTCATTAGCTTAGTATGTTTCATTAAATGAGTAATTTAGCATTAATTTCACGCAATAGCATTGCAGATTTCCGCGTATGATTAATAATCTGTTAAATTGGATTTGAAAGGCATGAGTGTAAAATAAATTTGATTGGGCCAGAATGCTCGTTAGTATAAATATAGATTATACCCGTATTAGATAATCACCATTGTCTTGATGTAATTTAGCCAGACTCATATAATGTTTGACGTTAATTGATAATCCAGGTGATGAGATAACGAGCTATAGTGTAGAAATGATGTGTTAAACAACTGCTACTTTAAGTAATTATGTGGCCTGTTCAGGCCGGTGTTCTCAAATTTCTGGAACTAACAGACACTGGAAATTGGGCTGGAAAGAAACAATCCATGAAGCCCAATTGTCCTTTGAATTGAATTAGCTGGAGGCCTGGGCGATCTACTCAGGCCAGGGCTGGCCCAGTTTTCATAAGCTGTATTTTCCCTCTTCCTGGGCCAAACCTGCAAGGCCCAAGAAATTGCTGTAAATCCAAAATCCATTAAAATTACATTAGGAATATGGGGAATGAATTCGCAAATATAAATTTGGATCTCAAATTAGGTGGCGGGTTCAAATTAAAAGGGTCCTCCCTTTTGTTTGAATTCGGACTTGAATTGGAGGCTTGAATTTATAAATGTAAATTAATTAGACCTTTTAGAGACAAAAAATAAATAGAAAATCTTAGTTTGCTGTAAGTTGACCTTTAAATAATAAAAGTGAGATGAGCCTCGCCAAACAAAAAATGCATAAATTGTGGGGCCCTCATTAAATGCTTTATTAAAAATATTTTAGAAATTCGGGACATGCCAATTAGCGAATTTTCATGGCTTCCCGCAAAGTTAATAAGACGCTAGCCACTTTAGGCGCGCTTTTAATAATTTTACCTTCTTAAATACGGGTGTGCATTTCATGCAACCCAAATCCAAATCCCAAAATGTTGAATAAGAGGTGTCGAGGATCCGGGTGCATTTCATGTGACGTGATCCAAAAACATGCTCTTAAACGGCGTTCACTTTCAAAAAAAAAAAAAACTAACTAAAAGCGGTTAAACAAATTTATAAAATTGCACTATAGGTTTGAACATGTATAAAAACCAGATTTTTAGCCATTTATAATAATTTAAGCGACCGTGCTAGAACCACGGGATCCGGAGGTGCCTAACACCTTCCCTCTGGTCAACAGAATTCCTTATTCAGAATTTCTGGTTCGCAGACTCCAATTGGGAAGTCGAATTTTTCCTCGATTTGGGATTTAAATTAAATCGGTGACTTGGGACACCAAAAGCCAATCCTTTCCCAAGTGGCGACTCTAAAAATAAATAAATAATCCCATTTCGAATAATGTCACTTTAAATGGAAAAACTCCCTTATACATTATCCTTCGGGGTAGGTGTGTAAAAAGGAGGTGTGACAGGTACTACATCCCATGTCTACATTACTTTCTACCTACATAGGGTACGACATTCCCTAATAGAATCTTAGAGAGCCAACAACCTCACCTTATTGCCAACACAGGGTACTACATCCCCTGGTTGCATTTCTTGTTGCAAACATAGGGTACGACAATCCCTAGTAGCATCCTAGAGTGCTTGAGCCTCATCTTATTTCCAACACAGGGTACTACATCCCCTGGTTGCACTTCTTGTTAACATAGGGTACAACATTCCCTAGTAGTATCCCAGAGTGCCACGAGCCTCGTCTTATTGCCAACACAGGGTACTACATCCCCTGGCTGCATTATTTTCTGCCAACATAGGGTACGACATCCCCTAGTTGCATTTTAGAGTGCCACGAGCCTCATTTTTTTGCCAACACCGGGTACTACATCCCCTGGCTGCATTATTTTCTGCCAACATAGGGTATGACACCCCCTAGTTGCATTTCTGAGTGCCACGAGCCTCATCTTATTGCCAACACAAGGTACTACATTCCCTGGTTGCACTTCTTGTTGCAAACATAGGGTACGACATCCCCTAGTTGCATTTTAGAGTGCCACGAGCCTCATTTTATTGCCAACACAGGGTACTACATCCCCTGGCTGTATTATTTTCTGCCAACATGGGGTACGACATCCCCTAGTTGTATTTTAGAGTGCCACGAGCCTCATTTTATTGCCAACACAGGGTACTACATCCCCTGGCTGCATTATTTTCTGCCAAACTAGGGTACGACATCCCCTAGTTGCATTTCAGAGTGCCACGAGCCTCATCTTATTGCCAACACAGAGTACTACATCCCCTGGTTGCACTTATTTTCTACATAGGGTACGACATCCCCTAGTAGCATTTCAGAGTGCCACGAGCCTCGTCTTATTGCCAACACAGGGTACTACATCCCCTGGCTGCATCACTTTCTGCCAACATAGGGTACGACATCCCCTAGTTGCATTTCAGAGTGCCACGAGCCTCGTCTTATTGCCAACACAGGGTACTACATCCCCTGGCTGCATCACTTTCTGCCAACATAGGGTACGACATCCCCTAGTTGCATTTCAGAGTGCCACGAGCCTCGTCTTATTGCCAACACAGGGTACTATATCCCCTGGCTGCATTATTTTCTGCCAACATAGGGTACGACATCCCCTAGTAGCATTTCAGAGTGCCAGGAGCCTCGTCTTATTGCCAACATAGGGTACTACATCCCCTGGCTGCATCACTTTTGCCAACATATGGTACGACATCCCCTAGTTGCATTTCAGAGTGCCACGAGCCTCATCTTATTACCAACACAGGGTACTACATCCCCTGGTTGCACTTCTTATTGCAAACATAGGGTACAATATTCCCTAGTAGCATCTCAGAGTGCCACGGGCCTCATCTTATTGCCGACACATGGTACTACATCCCTTGGTCGCATTACTTTCTACCTACATAGGGTACGACATCCCCTAGTAGAATCTCAGAGTGCCACGAGCCTTATCTTATCATCAATACAGGGTACTACATCCCCTGGTTGCCTTCCTTCTTGTTAACACAGGGTACGCCATCCCCTATTATTTTAAAAAACGCATGTTTTGTTTAATTCTTTATTCTGTAATAGCAAAGATAGTTTCATGTGTTTTCAATAACTCACAAAAATTTCCTTGTGCAAACTGGGGCAGAAAATTTTTGTTCGTTTTGTTTGTTTGTGTTGGCTTGTAGGTTTTTCTGCAAAGCACGGATTTGATGTGCAAAAATAAGATTTCAGTTCTTTCCATAGAAAGTGGAACGTTTGATCTCAATACCAGGCGCAACCAGCTTTGGCGTAATGCATGCAGAGACATATGGTCAAGATCTTTCTTCCCATCATCGGATCAAGAATCAAACCTGGGAGAATATTTCATAGTCTGTTGCATCGGGAGCATCATGTTTCAATCCAAAGTCACTGGGAGAAGCAAGTCAAGAATCAAGACAAGACTCCAGATGGCATTTAGATAGGAATTTTGTAACTCTTAGATTTCAAGA
>NW_017673211.1:55185-97509 GCF_001879085.1 Nicotiana attenuata
AAACAAAAAAAAAAAAGAAGAAATAACAAGCATTCGCGTGACTTTTAAAAGTTTGAGAACCAATTCAAATTTCAAATGTGAGTCAACCTACCCATTATCTCCCAAAACCCCCCACTCCTCGTGTTCCCAATTCCTGTTTCCCCACTTATCCCACTCAGCACTACTTCTTCACATCAACTACTACAATCCATAAATAGTTTTTTTTTTTTATATATAATGGATCTGAGAACAAGATAGAGAAGAAGACGATGGTGAAAATGAGAGAGAAATAGCCGCCCTCACTCATCTGCTTCTTCTAAGAGCTAAAATGCAAAAACCCAGCACATAAGATACTACAACTCATCTTCCTCCATTTTTTTTCTATCTTTGCCACATAAAATTGCATTAGGATACCTCATGGCAAAGCTCAAAAATCAGTTACTATTTTCTCCATAGATCTGGACCTTAGAACTTTAGCGTTTCAACTCATTCTTCAAGGAATAACGCAACAGCAAAGTTAGCAAAATTCAGCCGCTGTAGCTTCCCCATTTCACTCCCAATACAGTCCCAAACTCCACCAGTAAACCAGCTTCCTTCACCACCAAAAATTCCAGTCGAACAACCTCCAAAACGTCACTATTTCAGTCCAAAATCCAGCGCAAAAATAGCAAAAAACGAACTCAAAATCAGCCGGAGTTTAGTCGAGTGTTTCTGAGTCGACTTCGAGTTTTTCCGGCATCCGGCGCGTGGGTATTGACAGAGATTTGGTCTAAGAAATTTGTTCAATATATGGCTAGTAGCTGTTGATTTTTGTATGTGAAATTTCATTTCAAATTGAAGAAAAGTGTTATCTTGAGGTGCATTCTCAATCATTTCTCTGTTATTTTTGCCCCTTTTCAAATTCGTGTGTAGTTTTTCGCTATAAGATTTGGATGAATGATGATGTTTTTTTTTTCTTTAAATATATGTGTTTGTTTATGAGAAGTTCGTTGCTGATTGTTGTTTAAATCTGCTAATGGGTTACTTATTCCTAAGTTCTAGTTCTTATTGCTGTTGGAAACCCAATTCATTTTGACCTTTTTGTCTTACTCATGTTGTAGTTATCCATATTATTCTAGACCTTTTGTTGCTTGATTTGATATGAAGAATCAAAGCAGCACAGATAAAAGTGGTGTTAACTTTGACGAGTTAGTGATATGATTGTACGGTGTAGGAGTAAAATATTTTTAAACCTTAGTGTCAGGACTTGTACCAAACATTGGTAAGAGCAACTGACTCGTATTTGGGATATAAATGTGATGAACTAGCATAAAGTGACTAATATCTTGAGACATGAGGAGTAAATAGCTTTAGGCGCGTTTTAACCTTTTATCGATGTATACGTTCGCGTAACATAATTATGATTTTTCTAAAATTAAAATCAAGGTATACGTTCGCGTAAATTTGGCTAAATAATCTTAATAATAATAAATGTTATTAATTGTGTACACGTTCGTGTGACATAATTTTTGACGCGCCAAAGGAAAAGAGTATACGTACGCGTAACTCAATTCTTTAATTATGAATAATCAAGCAATTAAAAGCGGTTAAAAGGTAAATGCACATAGGTCCTAAAAATGAGTAGTTAAACAATTAAAGCCAAGTAATAATCACTAAGCGACCGTGCTAGAATCACGGAACCCGGGAATGCCTAACACCTTCTCCCGGGTTAACAGAATTCCTTATCTAGAATTTCTGCTGCGCAGACTCTTTAAAAATAAACTTCCTCGATTTGGGATTTAAAATAAACCGGTAACTTGGGACACCATAATTTATTCCAAGTGGCGACTCTGATAAACTAAATAATCCCATCTCGAATAATGTCACTTTAATTGGAAAAACTCCCTTATATACCGCCCTTCTCGGGGTGTGTAAAAAAGGAGGTGTGACATTGCGAAACCCGACCTCTGCTGGCTTGGGAATTGCGAAACAGGGCTCGCATTTGCGAACCTTTTAGGAAAGCTGGACCTTCGCATTTGTGATCAGAAATGTCGCATTTGCGACTTCAAGCCTCTCCGGTCTACTTCGCATTTGCGAAGGAACCCTCGCATTTGCAAGGTCGGATTTGCGAGGAGCATTTCGTATTTGCGAAAAAGGGCAGGCCTGGGTTGGTTCGCATTTGCGACCAAGCCCTCGCATTTGCGAGTACCGCACTTGCGATGCGAAGCCTGCAGGCCTGATCACACCAGCACTGAACCTGCAATTTTCTAAGTTCAAAATGCACCACGTGGCCTATCCAAAACTCACTCGAGCCCTCGGGGCTCCAAACCAAATATACACACAACCTCAAAAACATCCTACGGACTTATCCGTGCACTCAAATCACCAAAATAACATCATGAACATCGAATTAAACCTCAAGATCAATAAAATTTCCCAAAACTTCTTTAAACATCAAATTTGCATTTAAGGTCCGAATCACGTCAAATGGATTCCGTTTCTTACCAAACTTCAGAGAATTATCTTAAATCACATATAAGACCTGTACCGGGCATCGGAACCAAAATACGGGCCCGATATCAACATGTTCTAATCAAATTCATTTCCAAACCTTATAAACAATTTCAAAAAATAATTTTCTTCAAAAATTCATTTCTCGGGCTTGGGACCTCGAAATTCGATTCCGGGCATACGCCTAAGTCCCATATTTTCCTACGGAGCCTCCGGGACCGTCAAATCACGGGTCCGGGTCCGTTTACCCAAAACGTTGACCAAAGTCAAATTAATTCATTTTATAGTCAAAATTTATCATTTTTCACAGATTTTTACATATAGGCTTTCCGGCTACGCGCCCGGACTACGCACGCAAATCGAGGTGATGCTAAAAGAGGTTTTTAAGGCCTCGAAACGTAGAATTTCATTTTAAAACAAGTGATGAGCTTTTCGCAGAAAAGGGCCAAAAATAAAGGTGAATGCCAAAGACAAATGCTCACTAAAACACTGCAAAACTCCATTGGAAAGATCACTGAACAAAGAAAGGGATCAAGTTAGAAAACAATAAACTGATCGATAAAGGAGTTCAGTGAGAGAGAGAGAGAGAGGAGAAGCAGAGAAGGCGGCAAAGAGACAGGTAAATTGGTAAAGAAGTTCAGTGAGAGAAAAAGAGTTACTCCCCCCGATCCAATTTATGTAAACCTGTTTGACTGGAAACGAAAAATGGTAAAATTAGCGTCTCTTGGTGCAATAGAAATTTATGTTCTGCCTGGCCATTTTCGTCTATAAATAAATTTGTCTCTAGAGATATTGTTTGTTTTTATCCATTATTTTAGCTTGATGTCAAAGTAAAAGCTCTTGGCAGGTGGATCATTATGATTTAGATTCTTGGTTACTTGTGAATAAAAGAGTTTCTATGCTACTGTTTGGGATATTTTCTTAACTTAACTATTAATGAAACTAGAAGCATCTCATTTGGATTAGCAATAACATAAGGCCTTCATGTTTTTGGCTTTCGTCATTAGAAAGTGTCTGCAAACTTGGTGGTATAACAATATAAATCTTTTTTTTTTTTATGCTGGGAAGCAAGGTATTTATATATATTCTAAAAGTCAACTGATTTTTCCCATTAATAACCATATTTGGAACTTACTCTTGGATATGTAGGTGATTTTTCACTTTAATTTGATTAATAGTTCATGCTTTAAAGCTCTTTGGAGATGACCAAGCCTTATGCTCTTAAGTTGTACTATTTGATGCAGTATCATCTTTAGGTCTCCCAATGGAACAAGAAGTACAATGAAGCTACACCTATGCTCAATAGAGAAGTCATGCGTCTGTTATTGTAAATTTATGCAAAAAAATGTTCATATTTACATATGAATCTCTAAAAATAACTTAGAATTGAATCCTTTCCAATGACAAGGAGGAAACATGAGATTTTAACTTCTATATTATGGTCACATAAGTGCCTCAACTGCAAGGCCTGCAAAAGAAGAAAATTCATGCTCATTTAGATTTGAGGAAATGTTCTCATGAGGTTCTTAGTAGAAACATAAGTTAATTTTACTCTGTTGTTGTGAAATGTCAAGCGTGAAACTTGTCGTAGGTGTTTTCTTCCCCTCAAATATTTATCGCCAGGAAGCACAAGTTAGTGTATCAGTACAAAGAATTGGATAAGTAGTATTTTGTTGGGCTTACGGAAAGGGGAAGAGGTCTCCAAAGGAAAAATTGGATGTAGTTGACTGTATTAAGCTGTGTAATGCTCACATTTTTTAGCATAAAGAATTGTTTGAGCACTTTGAAATTAGAGCTTCTTTTGCGCGCATGTATAGCACTTGCTTAGTGCTTTCTTGAAATAAAATGATATAAAAACTACGTGGAGTAATTTTTATGCATAAAAACTTCAAGGACATTCACGTTCGGACGATTCTTTTTGTGCACGGATAATAATAAAATACCAGGTTGCAGCCTCCTCTGTTCCCTGAAGCATTATGAAAATTTTAGAGCAATGACTACAGCATAAAAAATGAAGCTTGTCACCTAACCGTATCACAAATAACCATCAAAAATGTTCCTTGTTTTGGGTGATTCGCATTCTTCAAAAGTAAACATAGCCTTGACACTGAAACAAAAGGCCCTCAACCACTTTAGCCATTTTTTTGACAAAGTTCTCTATGCACATGGTTCTCTTTTGACCACACAACTTTCATTTGCAATTGGAATAACAAGTGGATGTATGTAGTCATCAGCACCATTAAAAAGTGATCTACCAAATGTTGTGGCAAAAATATGGATTCACGATCCAAAATGATCCTACAATCTCTATTATATTTAACCAAAAGTTTCGCGCTAACTTCGCCTTCACTGGTTATTTGAAAGGCCAACCTACAATGAGACATAAAATACCACAAGCTCAACAATATACTACCTACCTTCCAAATGAAAATAACTACGTTGATTCGATGTTGAACTGAACTAAACAAAGAATGTTAAAGAGCCATCCGGATTTAATAAGCTCTTACATTGATTCGTGCTCTAACTGCATCGCAATCTTTTTCCCTAAAATCATTTTTGCATTTACCAATATTATAATAAGCTCAGGAACCTAGTGGTGAAGGCAAACTCCAAATGGAAAGCAGGTACCATTAATCAAAAAGTTTTTCAAATTTAAGAGTCACACTACTCTGTTAAACCTTTTTTCTATCATTAAGATATCTGTTTGACTCAAAAGTTGTTTAACACTGTTTAAGAAAATCAATCAAATGGATGAAGGGGTAAATCCTAGTTAAAGATAATTAACTCTAGATCCGAGATGAATAATAGGAGTAGAATAACATAGCCGAGTATAAATATTGGGCGTGATTATAGCCAGATTTAATGACATAAGGAAAGATGCGTTGAATAACATTAAATGGCAATAAAATGTAGATAAAGGAAAAGATTCACCCGATCTTGAGTGAGTCGGATCTTCTTTCATTTGATAAAGATGAATGATAGACAAACTACAAGAACCCTTGGACCCTTTTTGGATCTGATGAAGGTTTTGGATCACAGATCCTCTTCTCTCTTTTGAGAGATGTGTTTACATATTTCCTAGAAAGAGGGAGAGGGAGACCGAGAGAGAGAGCCCCCCTTAATGGGAAGTCCTCTCCTCCTATTTATAGGGGGGAGGGGGGTGTCCATAGAAAATCCTTACAAAAGGTATAATTTAGAGAGAATATTCGGTAGAGTATTCCTTTTGAGTATTCTAAAGCAAACTAGCAGTTTCATGACTGTCCGACCTCGACCTTCTTGATGACGGTCCGGCCTTGGCTTTAATGACGACGGCCCGACCTTGGTCTGTCTGGCCTTGGCTTTATGTCTTCGCGTGCCGAATTTCTCTGGTCTAATTTTGACCCATAAAGTTAGTCCCTCCGCTTATCGAGGTCGTCTCTTGGTCGAGCTCGGTGAGCGAACTTCATTAATCGTAGTTCGAGAAATTCGGATGGGGAGGTCGACTAGTATGGATTGCGGCTGAGGATGCCGTTGCCGAGGGAGAATATCTATGAGGTGGTGGTGAAGAGAGTGGCGATGGTGACGCCGAATGAAAAGATACCTATTTTTTTGTTGACCATTGATCTGGGTCTTATGTAATCTGCGACTATTTGCGCAGTGACTTCGTATAAAGAAGAGTTTTTCGTTGTTATTCGCCATGTACTTTTCTATGTTTTTGCTTTTCGCGACTTTGTTGCGAGGTAGATTCCCGCATGGCGAGTCCCGGTCTTTCTTTCCCTTTATATTTTCTGACAGCACTTGGCCTTAGTGACATTTCGAATTCTCTTTGGCGAAGCCCCATGGCCTTAGAGGGTATTATTTCGATTTTATAGAAATATTGGCCCGTCATCGTTCGATCGAGGTCGAACTCTTCTTTTTAGTGAAGGCCTTTGGCCTTAAAGGGAGTTATTTCAAACTTGCCGAAATATTAACCCGTCGTCGTTCGATCGAGGTCGAAAACTTCTTCTTGGCGGAGGCCCTTGGCCTTAAAGGGAGTTATTTCGAACTTGCCGAAATATTAACCCGTCGTCGTTCGATCAAGGTCGAACTCTTCTTCTTTGGCGAGGGCCCCTGGCCATAAGGTCGATTCCCTCTTTTTTGGTGATGGCCCTAGGCCATAAGGTCGATTCGGACGAGGCCGAAGGTTGACTCGGACGAGGCCGAAGTTGATTCGGACGAGGCCGAATGTTGTTTCGGACGAGGCCGAATTCTTCTGTTTGGCGATGGCACTTGGCCTTAAAGGGTGTTATTTCGACTTATCGAAATGTTAACCCGTCGTCGTTCGATCAAGGTCGAACTCTTCTTTTTTGGCGAAGGCACTTAGCCTGAGTCCCAGTTCGAGCGAGGTCAAACAGTTAATCTTTGATGGCGAAGGCACATAGCCTGAGTCCCAATTCGAACGAGGTCGAACTGCCAAACTTTGATGGCGAAGGCACAGAGCCTGAGTCCCGGTTCGAACTGCCAAACTTTGATGGCGAAGGCACTTTAGCCTTAATCCCAGTTCGAGCGAGGTCGAACTGTTAAACTTTGATGGCGAAGGCACTTAGCCTGAGTCCCAGTTCGAGCGAGGTCGAACTGTTAAACTTTGATGGCGAAGGCACTCAGCCCGAGTCCCAGTTCGAGCGAGGTCGAACTGTTAATCTTTGATGGCGAAGGCACTTAGCCTTTAACTCAGTACGAGTGAGGTCGAACTTTGTTACACTTTGATGGCGAAGGCACTTAGCCTGAGTCCCAGTTCGAGCGAGGTCGAACTGTAATATGTCGATGACGAAGGCGCTTAGCCTGAGTCGATGGCGAAGGCTCTTAGCCTGAGTCGATGGCGAAGGCACTTAGCCTGAGTCCCAGTTCGAGCGAGGTCAAACTGTAATATGTCGATGACGAAGGTGCTTAGCCTGAGTCGATGACGAAGGCACTTAGCCTGAGTCCCAGTTCAAGCGAGGTCGAACTGTAATATGTCGATGACAAAGGCGCTTAGCCTGAGTCGATGGCGAAGGCACTTAACCTGAGTCGATGGCGAAGGCGCTTAGCTTGAGTCNTTTTACCTCGGTTCTTTCCCAGAATCTAGCAACAGAATTTAAGCGAAATGGCCAAAAGGATTTTTTAAATTCCGCTTCACTTCAAAAAAGCGAGCGCTTCGCTTCTCGCTTCTCGCTTTAAGCGGAATGGGCTTTGTCGCTTTTTCTCGCTTCACGCTATTTTTAACACTGGCGGAGAGGGAAGGGAAGGGTGTATGAAGTTATTGAAATCAAGTGATACGTTACAGAAAGTAAAATTTAAGCCACCAACCTGACTAAAGTAGTCATCCAAAAACATTATAGCATGATCGTCCTGTCCATTACTTTATTTGAAAGTACGTATAACTCTTTCCCTCCTAAGTGACTGTGACATAGATACTCAAAACATCTCATTAGCTGTTACAGTTAGGTGCAATGCAGACAAATGAGAGACTGCAAAATGCAAAAGAATCAAACTAATTTGCGATCCATTCCTGCTGCTCCATTTTTCCTCCCAGTAGCTCTTGCATCTGTAGGAAAGAATAATTCTGCCCTACATACTGTTGAGTAAGTTTACTGTACAACAACGAACCAGTACACTATATTTGCGATCATTTTTGTGTGTCATTTCTCTGCTTCCCCTTGAAACCTTTGCTTGTATTCCATATTGGTTTGGTGTAATAGCATGTTGCATTGGTATTTATTCCACTTTGTATCCAATATGCTTGAATTGTATTGCCAAAGACTGTATAGAAAGTTTTCTGCCCAGCATTGTTCAGTGGTGATGCTTAGCCAAGCAGAGCAACAGATACTGAACTAACTGTCCAAATTGAGTTCATTAAATGCTAGTGTAACTCTCCCCATACTGTGATACAAGAACTGGTACAATCTGATAAAGCTTAATATTCAGGAGTCATTTTATTGGGTTGGAGATAGGGGAAAAAACTGTTGTCATGAAAAGAGGACTCCATTTTCTTCTAATTGCATGAAAGAAACTTCCTAAAAGAACAATACCCCAACATGGCAACTCATTGGAAATGAAAGGAAGTGTAAAAGTGCTCTCTTCTTTTGTTATATTTTGATCAATACTTACTGTGTAACTTTTTTTTTACCTTTGTTTACAGAAGCCCTATTTTTCTCCATTTGCCAGATCCCTTCTGCCCTTCTTATTGTTCACTAAGTGTTCTTAAGAACAACAACAAGCTTTGATAAATCAGAAGTAATCATTACTACTACACTAAATAGAGTGGAAAAACATGCACAAGATATGGATGCGGCTCAACCACAATTTTCTGTCAAATCTATACCACGTAATTGATTTGATCCAGTAGGAATTTAAACTAGTTGCAGGTATTGATGCACTAAGGAATGGAAGGAATGCAACTCAGTAAATGTCATAAAAAGGCACGGAACACTAATATCATGGAAGTTCAGGATCTGTGTGAAGGAAACATGTATGGACTAGGATACACTTTGAGAAGTGTATGTAGTTACTTCAAGTAATTAAGAAGATGAAGCAGCCTCACTTCAATGCCCAATGTTGACCCTTTTAGTGATTCTGGTTGGGATCCACTTCTGTCATTGAATCAAAAGGAGAGTTTTAAAGGATCTTCAGTTGTCTGTTGTCTGCTAGTTTATTGAAATGCAGAAATGGTACCTGTATACAGGCTGCTGCTGGCAGCTCATACTACAATTTATATGTGTCTCTTGGCCTACTCTGCAGACATTCATAGATACAGGAAATTAAAGAGAAGACTTCAGTTTAGAGGGTGAATGCTCATTCTCATTACATATGCATACTGATTGATAGAAAATATAATTGTAAAAAAGGTGGATTTAGTAATGTAGTTGTAAGAAGCACTGATTGTTCATAGTATTTTGAGATGCTCTTCGCTTCGTGGTTTTACATTTTACTGTGTTGTAGTAACTTATCAATCTTAAATCTTGTTTTCTTACTCAACTAATATGAACCTTTTTTAACAGATCAGATAAAGGGCCTGAAGTTTGAAGAATCTTCCATAAAGATAGTTCCAAGCAAGTTGAAGCAGCTAGAATTATTGAAGAACAAGGAAAATCTATTATGTTTTATTAGGAGTTGTAGTCGTCATCCGTACAAACTACTATTTTACTTTCTCTTTAAATTTTTGTTTTCTTTAAGGAATTAAAAGCATGGATCATGCAGTTTGGATGTAATATTAGTGCTACTTTGATTAGTTCTCTATCTATAATTAAAAAAGATGTTTTATGTCAATATTGACTTCATTCTTTGTATGATTTCGAATGCGTTTAATATATTTATTACTTAAAAGCTCACATTCGCAAAGGGAAATTTTGGTTTTTATAAAGTATGTCGTTAAAAGTACATACAATTAACGAATGGAATTCCGGTCGCCATACACTAACAACGACTGAAAATTAGTTACCGTTGGTGAAGGTTTTAACGACTGGGACGACATATAACGATGGGAAAATCCCCTCGCTAATCTTGGTATAACGACTGGATTCCTTGCCATCGTTAAAAGAGTTTTTACGACGGGATCAAAATCCGGTCGTTTACCTTTAACGAAGGAGGCACTAACGACCGGCGACGATCGATTTTTATCCCATCGTAGTTGACTTATGACGACCGAATTTGGAGTTTTAATGACCAAATTTCTCATCGCTAAAGACCTATTTTCCTGTAGTGTTTGGACACAGCTTTTAATGTTAATTTTGTGCCTCATTGCATGCTCTTATAGTGTTATATTTAATGATGCCATAATTCTATAGAGAAAGATCGAGAATCCATATTCATAAATAACAAGTCAGACAGATAATTTTGAGACTAACTGTTTGACTCAAAAGTTGTTTAACACTTTTTAAGCAAATCAATCAAATAGATGAAAGGGTAAATCCTAGTTAAAGATAATTAACTCTAGATCCGAGACGAATATTATGAGTAGAAAAACATAGCCGAGTATAAATATTGGGCGTGATTATAGCCAGATTTAATAACATAAAGAAAGATGCATTGAATAACATTAAATGGCAATAAAATATAGATAAAGGAAAAGATTCACCCAATCTTGAGTTAGTCGGATCTTCTTTCATTTGATAAAGATGAATGATAGACAAATTACAAGAACCATTGGACCCTTTTTGGATCTGATGAAGGTTTTGGATCACAGATCCTCTTCTCTCTTTTGAGAGATGTGTTTACATATTTTCTAGAAAGTGGGAGAGGGAGACCGAGAGAGATCCCCCTAATGGGAAGTCCTCTCCTCCTATTTATAAGGGGGGGTGTCCATAGAAAATCATTACAGAAGGTATAATTTAGGGAGAATATTCGGTAGAATATTCCTTTTGAGTATTCTAAAGCAAACTAGCAGTTTCATGACTGTCCATCCTCGGCCTGTCCGACCTCGACCTTCTTGATGAAGGTCCGGCCTTGGCTTTATTGACGACGGCCCAAACTTGGTCTGTCCGGCCTTGGCTTTATTGAGGACGGTCTGACCTTGACCTGTCCGACCTTGGCTTTATGTCTTCGCGTGCCGAATTTCTCTGGTCTAATTTTGATCCATACAGTTAGTCCCTCCGCTTATCGAGGTCGTCTCTTGGTCGAGCTCAGTGAGCGGACTTCATTAATCGTAGTTCGAGAAATTCGGATGGGGAGGTCGACTAGTACGGATTGCAGCTGAGGATGCCGTTGCCGAGGGAGAATATCTTGGAGGTGGTGGTGAAGAGAGTGGCGATGGTGACGCCGAGTGAAAAGATACCTATTTTTTTGTTGACCATTGATCCGGGTCTTATGTAATCTGCGACTATTTGCGCAGTGACTTCGTATAAAGAAGAGTTTTTCGTTGTTATTCGCCATGTACTTTTCTATGTTTTTGCTTTTCGCGACTTTGGTGCGAGGTAGATTCCCGCATGGCGAGTCCCGATCTTTCTTTCCCTTTATATTTTCTGGCAGCACTTGGCCTTAGTGACATTTCGAATTCTTTTTGGCGAAGCCCCATGGCCTTAGAGGGTATTATTTTGATTTTATAGAAATATTGGCCCGCCATCGTTTGATCGAGGTCAAACTCTTCTTTTTAGTGAAGGCCTTTGGCCTTAAAGGGAGTTATTTCGAACTTGCCGAAATATTAACCCGTCTTCGTTCGATCGAGGTCGAAAACTTCTTCTTGGCGGAGGCCCTTGGCCTTAAAGGGAGTTATTTCGAACTTGCCGAAATATTAACCCGTCGTCGTTCGATCGAGTTCGAAAACTTCTTCTTGGCGGAGGCCCTTGGCCTTAAAGGGAGTTATTTCGAACTTGCCGAAATATTAACCCGTCGTCGTTCGATCGAGGTCGAAAACTTCTTCTTGGCGGAGGCCCTTGGCCTTAAAGGGAGTTATTTCGAACTTGCCAAAATATTAACCCGTCGTCGTTCGATCAAGGTCGAACTCTTCTTCTTTGGCGAGGGCCTCTAGCCATAAGGTCGATTCCCTCTTTTTTGGTGATGGCCCTTGGCCGTAAGGTCGATTCGGACGAGGCCGAAGGTTGATTCGGACGAGGCCGAAGGTTGATTCGGACGAGGCCGAAGGTTGATTCGGACGAGGCCGAAGGTTGAGAGGCCGAAGGTTGACTCGGACGAGGCCGAAGGTTGATTCGGACGAGGCCGAAGGTTGTTTCGGACGAGGCCGAAGGTTGATTCGGACGAGGCCGAATTCTTCTTTTTGGCGATGACACTTGGCCTTAAAGGGTGTTATTTCGACTTATCGAAATGTTAACCCGTCGTCGTTCGATCAAGGTCGAACTCTTCTTTTTTGGCAAAGGCACTTAGCCTGAGTCCCAGTTCGAGCGAGGTCGAACTGTTAATCTTTGATGGCGAAGGCACATAGCCTGAGTCCCACTTCGAACGAGGTCGAACTGCCAAACTTTGATGGCGAAGGCACATAGCCTGAGTCCCAGTTCGAACGAGGTCGAACTGCCAAACTTTGATGGCGAAGGCACTTTAGCCTTAATCCCAGTTCGAGCGAGGTCGAACTGTTAAACTTTGATGGTGAAGGCACGTAGCCTGAGTCCCAATTCGAACGAGGTCGAACTTTTAAACTTTGATGGCGAAGGCACTTAGCCTGAGTCCCAGTTCGAGCGAGGTCGAACTGTTAATCTTTGATGGCGAAGGCACTTAGCCTGAGTCCCAGTTCGAGCGAGGTCGAACTGTTAATCTGTCACGACCCCAGTTCGCCTTCCGTGAACATGTCGTGATGGCACCTAGTCCCTACGACTAGGTAAGCCTAACAATGCGGAAGATAACCATAAATTGCGGAAGAATAATTTAAAACTGATTTAGTAAAATAAACATGTATTTAAGGTGCCGCTCGGCACATACATTAACGACTCTCGAAGCTAAAACATTCCCCAAAACCTGGAATCTCACAAATCACAAGCTAAGGGATACATAAGAGGCTCTGACTCAAGAATATCTATACAAAAGGAGAAATACTGAAAGAGCTATACTTATTACAGAAAACTGGAAAGGGACTCCTCGGTCTGCGGACGTAGCAGATATACCTCGAAGTCTCTACCGATATGCCTCCTTCCAAGGCTGACAGAACTGAGCGGGAGTACATGTATCTGCACAACAAAAATGTGCAGAAGAGTAGCATGAGCACACCACGGCGGTGCCCAGTAAGTATCAAGACTAACGTCGATGGAGTAGTGACGAGGGACAGTCAAGACACCTACCGGTCAATAAACAGTATAATCATCGGAATAGAGGAAACGATTTATAAATATGTAAAGACTGCATTAATGACCAAAAATGCTACATTTCACAGCAAGGGAAAAAGGCAACAAGTATCAGCGAGAATATAATAGGTGATGATACGAAATGACAGCAGAATCACAATCCAAATCCTAAGGTCACAACACAGCAAGGGCAACAAGTCAATAACTCATATCCTACAATGATGTTCACATAAGGTCTTACTCAACTCTTTCCACAATTTTCCCAAGTCTCGGACGAAACCACAGCTCACGGAACCCCAACATCTGAAATCTAACACTTGGCATCCTGTGCCCCCATCAATCTCACGGTCATGCTGACAACTAACTAGTTAACTAGGGCCACTCTCACATATATAATGGACCAACGAGGGCGTATCTCCACCCTTAGTAAATAAAAATCGGAAGGAATTTACTTCTAATGGGGATGTCCAACTACATGTATGCTTGTGCAAGTGTTTTTAATAAGAATTTTACCACTAGTAAACATGAAAAGGAGAACGGACCGCCCGTACGATGTTTCCTCACAACTTCCAAGCGATAAAGCTCATACAGGTAAGAAACCTACAATCACAATATTAAACAAATAGGAATGCTTCCACGGGCCGTCACAATTCTTTACAATCAATCCCTGACATAGCCCACCTTATTTCGCCACGTTGCAAATAATAATATGATAAGCACCGCCTTATTTTGCCACACGTGCATCACAATATTCCCACCTTATTCCGCCACATGCGCAACCCACATATAAGCATATAACATATCCCGCCTTATTATGCTGCATGTGCAACACATCAATAGCAACAATAGCACGGCAAAGACCTCGTGCAACCCTTCAACAACAACCACACGGCAGAGACCTCGTGCATCACAGTAACAACAGTCGCACGGCAGAAACCTCGTGCATCACAGTATCAACAACCGCACGGCAGAAACCTCGTGCACCGCAGTCTCAAGTACAACACAACAAATGACATTATGTACAGGAAAAAAAGCAAGAGAATCAACTCAGGTACTTCCGTTCACCAAAAGATGGTACAACTAACTCACAAGGAATAACCGTAACAGAGAAATACTAAGCGCGATAAGAACAACCCAACTAGGGAGAAATAATATGAAACAACGATTTCATAATACTAAGTTCAACAACAAGGAAGCTAACATGAATCGAATAAATTACAATTTAAGGAAATATCAATTAAACATAGGATATCTAACTTCTTTCCAATTAAGACCAATTAATTACACGAGAGATAGAAAACAATGCTTCCAAATAAAGACAGGCAGTTAGGAGTGGTAATGTGACCATAAAAGGGTAGTGTCTACAGTGAAACAAGTAAAAGTCAATTAGGCAACAATAATAAGCCAAAAAGGGCGAATAAATTCCAGGTAAGACATGTAAAGGTGAAGCTAATAACAGGGAACTCAATTGCATCAAGAACAACTTCATTTTCGGTGATTACAAGGATCTAGGAGCCAAAAAGGGACAATTTTCCACAATTAAATCCGAGCACGCACTCGTCACCTCGCGTACAAGAAATACAATCAACAAAGAAGACTCAAATCCTAAGGGGAAGTCCCCCACACAAGGTTAGGCAAGATACTTACCTCGAACCGGCTAAAATCAACTAGCAACCACGTTCTTGTCACGAGTACTCGACTCCAAATGGCCCAAATCTATTCAATTAAATCACACATTGTAAATAACATCTCAAGCACCAGATTCTACTATTTAATTTAAAGCTAAAGCGCAAAATTAGGCAAAATGACCAAAATGCCCCTCGGGCCCATGTCTCGGAATCGGGTAAAATTTATATTTCCAGAAACCCCGCACTCTTACGAGTCTAACCATACCAAAATTATCCAAATCCCATTACATTTCGACCCTCAAATCTGTGATTCTATCCAGGAGGGTTTTCTAAAATTTTCCAACAAAATTCATGGATTAAATCCTAAAACTAGTAATAGATTCGAGTAATCTGACCAAAATTAAGTTAAGAACACCTACCCCGTTGTTCTCTCTGAAAATCTCCCAAAAATCGCCTCTCCCCGAGCTCCAAATCGTCAAAAATGGAAAATGGGAACGAAGTCCCATTTTCAGAACTTAACATTCTGCCCAGCTACAGTATTTTTCGCAATTCCCGACAAAACTTCGCAATTGCGAAGCTATAGTGTTTTCGCAATTCCCAGCAAAAATTCGCATTTGCGAAGCTACAGTGTTTTACCAGAACCAGCAATATCAAACTTCTCCAAAATGATACGAAACCACCCCGAAACTCACCCGAGGCCCCCGGGACCTCAACCAAAAACACCAACACATCCTAAAACATCATCCAAACTTGTTCCAATTATCAAAACACCTCAAACAACACCAAAACCATCAAATTACATTGAATTCAAGCCTAAGTTCTTCTAAAACTTCCAAAACACGCATTCGATTAAAAACCTAACCAAACCTCGTCCAAATGACCTGAAATTTTGTACACACATCCCAAATGACATGACGGAGCTACTGCAACTTCCGGAATTCTATTCTGACCCTCGGATCAAAATCTCACTATTGGGCCGAAAACTTCAAAAATTCAAAGTTCGGCATTTCAAGCTTAAATTAGCTACGGACTTCCAAAATTTATTCCGAACGCGCTCCCAACCTTGAAATCACCTAACGGAGCTAACGGAACCATCGGATTTCCATTCCGAAGCCGTCTTCACACTATTCTGACTACTGACCATTTTCCAACACTTAAGCTCTCATTTAGGGACTGTGTCCCAAAACTCTTCGAAACTCGACACCGAACGTCCCGGCAAACCAAAATAGCAGAAATGAACTTAGGGGAAGCAGTTAATAGGGGGTCGGGGCATAAATTCTAAAAACGACCGGTCGGGTCGTTACATAATCTTTGATGGCGAAGGCACTTAGCCTTTAACTCAGTTCGAGCGAGGTCAAACTTTGTTACACTTTGATGGCGAAGGCACTTAGCCTGAGTCCCAGTTCGAGCGAGGTCGAACTGTAATATGCCGATGGCGAAGGCACTTAGCCTGAGTCCCAGTTCGAGCGAGGTCGAACTGTAATATGTCGATGGCGAAGGCGCTTGGCCTGAGTCGACAGCGAAGGCGCTTAGCCTGAGTTGACGGCGAAGGCGCTTAGCCTGAGTCCTAGTTCGAGCGAGGTCGAACTGTAATATGTCGATCTTTGATGGCGAAGGCACTTAGCCTTAAAGGGTTCCCTGGGGGAGTCCCAATTTGCTTAATTTTGCTTGCAATGGAGAATATGACGTATTTCCTGGGGGAGTCCCAGTTTGCTTAATTTTGCTTGTATTTGGAGAATATGATGCATTTCCTTCTCGTGTATCTGGGAGAATGCTCCTGCTTCTATTCCATTAAGAAAAATGGTTAGTTAAATCAAATTAAATCATTCGTTACCTCGATTTGATCGGTCGGCGAGTGGAGAGGAGCGGCCATTTTCACTCCTCTAGTTATGCTTTTAGTGGCAGCTACCAATTTTGGCGTGGCTGTCCACTTTAGTAAAGTTTTTTCTGTAAAGATAGCATATTATCTGATAGAGGAACAGTTGGGGAAGAAGGGGGCACCAGATGACCACATCTCTTTTGTGCGTCTTCTTGCAGATCCACGCTATTGTCTCGTATTTTTTTTTTGGGGGGGGGGGGGGCTGAACAAAGCAATCATGGAAATGAAGGCGAAGTAAACTGGAAGCTTGGCCAACATCATCCTTGATCTGTTTTTCAAGCCTCTTCCTGAGCTTCTGTTACAAACAATGAAGGAGAAGCAAGAAAACTTGAAGTAGTTGACACAATAGCTGCTGTCTCTTTTTATATTGATTAATATTGATACGAAAACAGCAGGACCAAGGGTCAAATCAAGTTATCCACGTGGATATTTTTTGTTCCATGGTTTGGACTTTAAGAGGAATCGCGAAATTTTCTATACTTTTAATGAAAAGGTGATGCTTGCCAAGAATATGTATATATTTGGAGTGGCGTACTCCTAGCATAGATCCTTGTTACGCGATAATATGACTTTGGCTTTATCGTTATTGACGAACACATCATTGACTTTAGCATAGATCAATGAATACGTCGTCATTGACGAATACATCTAACTCTTTCCTTTTTATATTTCAGGTAGAATGTCGTATACTTCGTCTGTATTTGGAAATTCCTTAATTTTCGAATTTTCATTGTTTCCCCGAAGCGATATGCAATCCTAGGATGGCGCTACAACGAGTAGAAAATGGAACTAGAGTTGGATTTAGATCTAAAGAAAACTAAAATTTTAACTAGAAAATCCCCACAGACGGCGCCAAATTGTTTGACTCAAAAGTTGTTTAACACTTTTTCAGCAAATCAATCAAATAGATGAAGGGGTAAATCCTAGTTAAAGATAATTAACTCTAGATCCGAGACGAATATTATGAGTAGAAAAACATAGCCGAGTATAAATATTGGGCGTGATTATAGCCAGAACATAAAGAAAGATGCATTGAATAACATTAAATGGCAATAAAATATAGATAAAGGAAAAGATTCACCCGATCTTGAGTTAGTCGGATCTTCTTTCATTTGATAAAGATGAATGATAGACAAATTACAAGAACCATTGGACCCTTTTTGGATTTGATGAAGGTTTTGGATCACAGATCCTCTTCTCTCTTTTGAGAGATGTGTTTACATATTTTCTAGAAAGTGGGAGAGGGAGACCGAGAGAGAGCCCCCCTAGTGGGAAGTCCTCTCCTCCTATTTATAAGGGGGGGGTGTCCATAGAAAATCCTTACAGAAGGTATAATTTAGAGAGAATATTCGGTAGAATATTCCTTTTGAGTATTCTAAAGCAAACTAGCAGTTTCATGACTGTCCATCCTCGGCCTGTCCGACCTCGACCTTCTTGATGACGGTCCGGCTTTGGCTTTATTGACGACAGCCCGACTTTGGTCTGTCCGGCCTTGGCTTTATTGAGGACGGTCTGACCTTGACCTGTCCGACCTTGGCTTTATGTCTTCGCGTGCCGAATTTATCTGGTCTAATTTTGACCCATACACTAACGACGGTGAACTACAATTCTATGCACAGTAAAGAACATGGTCACAATTACTTGGTTGCCAAGTAAGTGCATCCATCACTACTCCGGAAAGTAATTAAAGTAAATACTTTGTCCGCTTCTTCGAGCCACATACGCTTACGCGTTCGTCTTCTAAGCCATGTATTCAGGTCGATCATACATTAGTGAAGGGTAAGTTTTATGCTTTAAAAAAGATAACAATAAATTTTATGCGTTAATGATAACAAAAAAAAAAATATCTGTATAATTGGACCATTATATGGTAACTAGTATTAGTATCCGCGCGATGCGCGGACACAAATCATGTCGGATTGTGATTTGGATTATTTGAATTATGTATGAATAACTTTAAAATATAAACCTTCCAGATAAAATTTATAGGTAATCATTAGATATTAATTAAGAAGCAAGACATGAAACCATTTCGCAAATCTCATATTGGATAACCTGTTTTCTTTTTATATATTTATATAATCCAATAGGTTAATTTTAGTACTTGAATTTCGTTCGTTATCAATATTAAAAATTACTAACTATGTCATGTGGTGATTTGTCTCGTTTGGACATATTAAATTATATTATTTTAATAAAATTCTTGGTATTAGTTTATTTTTTATCTCAAGCTTAAATAAGTCCTATTATTTTAAATTTTACACAATTTCTTTTGTTCTTTACTTATAATTATCATATTATGTAATATCTAATATTATTATACTTTCATGTGATTTTTTCTGCTTACTAATTAACGTAATATTTTGCTTATTATACTTTTAACAATTATCGATAAATATTATTTTTTATTCTTGAAATTAAATATATTTTACGCTTTTATCCTCTTACTCGAAACTATTTTACTATTAAATCTATCAATAATATTTTTGAATATTATTCATTATTTACTTTATTTTATTTTAAATTAATTTAAAGTATAAATATGATGTGACGACCCGACCCGTCGTCACGTGAGTTACCGCCCTGTTTCCCCCATGTTATGCTTCTTCATGTTTCATTATCAGTATTTGATGTGTTAGAGTTGGTTTGGAATGGGTTTGATAAGAAATGAGACACTTAGTCTCTTTTAAGAAGGCTTAAGTTGGAAAAGTCAACCGGATGTTGACTTTTGTGTTAGAGGGCTTGGATTTGAATTCCGATGATTTGGTTAGCTTTGGGGATGATTTGTGACTTAGGAGTGTGATCAAAAGTGATTTTGGAGGTCCAGAGTAGAATTAGGCTTGAATTGGCAAAGTTAGTATTTTGGCGAATACCGGTTGATAGGTGAGATTTTGATCCGAGGGTCGGAATGGAATTTCGAGAGTTGCAGTAGCTTTCATTAGGTGATTTGGGATGTGTGTGCAAAATTTCAGGTCATTCGGAGGTGATTTGGTTGGATTTTTGATCGAATGCGTATTTCGGAAGTTTTTGAAAAACTTAGGCTTGAATTCGATGAGAAATGATGGTTTTAGTGTTGTTTGAGGTGTTTTGATGATTGGAGCAAGTTTGAATAAGGTATTGGATCATGTTTGTATTTTTGGTTGAGGTCCCGAGGGCCTCGGGGTGATTTCGGATGGCTAACGGGATGAAATTTGGAGTTTAAGAACTACTGAGTGGTCTGGTATGTGGTATTTTCGCTTCTGCGGAAATGGACCGCAGAAGCGGTTCCGCAGAATCGTATGAAGAGTCGCAGAAGCGAGGTTGGGCATTTTGGAGATTTCCGCAGGAGCGGACTATTTCCCGCATAAGCGGCTTCCGCAGAAGCGGTTAGCGACCGCAAAAGCGGCCCAAGACAATAAGTGAGATTCCGCAGAAGCGGAAAATGACCGCAGATGCGGTAGTCGCAGAAGCGACAAAGGACCGCAGAAGCGGAAATAACTGATCAGTAGTGGGTTTTAATCCCTTCGCGAAATTTTACAGAAACATATTTTTAACTTCGGACTTGGGGTGTTCTTGAGTGATTTTGAAGAGGAAATTCAAGGACTTCGGTCAGGTAAGCATTCTCGGACTAAGAACACAATTTAATCATGCAAATACATGAAATTACACTGAAAACTCTAGGAATTAAGGTCAAAAATGGTGGTTTAGGGCTTGAAACTAAGAGAACAAAAATGGGAATTTGAGGGGTCATTTGGACTCCGATTTTGGTGTTCTTTATATGCATGGACTTGTGGTGAGATAAGGAATCCGGTGATTTGAATTTTATAATTTTTCGAGAAGTGGGCCCGGAGCTCGGGTTTTGCCAACTTCGTGATTTTCGATGTTTTTTTTTCGAGTCTTTTCGATTGGGTTATATTCCCTTAGCATATTGTGACGTATTCATTGTGGTTTTGGTCAGATTCGACGCACGAAGAGGTGAATTCGAAAGGCAAGGGCATAGCAAGCTAGGACCTTGGCCGGCTTGAGGTTAGTAATAAATGTAAATGCTGTGTTGAGGGTTTGAAACCCCGAATTTGCATAACCTAGTGCTATGTGAAGTGACTTGCACGCCGGATAACGGGCGTGGGGTAGAGCACCGTCAGGGATTGTGACTTGGTCCGTCCCGCTTAATAAAATTGATACCTATTTAATTGTAGATTTGTAATATCCTTATAAAAATGGATTAATTGTCATAATTGGGCTTCGTGCCAACTACTTGAATCCTTCAGGGATTATTTTAATGGTATTTTTACTATATTTATAAATATTAAACTCAGTCCTGGTATTTAATACTATGTTTGAAATCTCAGCCATTTTCTTAAATTAGAAATTAAGTTAATATTTTTAAATAAAGTTTGGGTTGAATATTTTTATACTATTGTGTGATTTTTGGACTGAGTATGGGATCGGGTTGCACGCTGCAGCAGTATTATAATGACATTGATATGAGGCCAAGGGCCTGTTTGATGCCACGAGATGGCTTATTATTGCGCTTGGGCCGTAAGGGGCCCCTCCCGGAGTCTGCACACCCCCAGTGAGTGTCGTCGACGTTAAATAAATGGAGCGGGCTGCACGGCCGCAGCGGGGTACTGGAGGTACCGGTTTATGTGTTGCATTGCATATTTAATTGTCATTTATTTCTTCATCTGTTCTGATGTTTATTCTAACTGTATTGTTGTTTAATGGTATTTTTGGCTTTACTTTGTGTTTATTTAGGATTTCTTATCCTCAGACCTTATTTATATTTATTACTTTCTGAGTTGGAAGTACTCACAATACTCCCTGCACCTTGTGTGCAAATCCAGGTACACCAAAGGGTGAGTGAGGGCTTGTTAGCTGAGCAGCAATTATCTGGGAGTGTCGAGGTAGCTGCATGGCGTTCGCAGCCTTGATCTCTCCCTTCTATCTTTTATTATTTTATTCGTATTATTTTCCTAGTCGGACTTGTAATAGGTGAATAATCTGCTTCTAGAGGCTCATGTTCGTGACACCAGATTCTGTGGGCTATTTGGTATTTTATTTTGGGGTTTTCGAATGTTAGAGATTATATCAGAATTTTCGCATTAAATTGGTATTATAATAGTGAACATTTATTTATTTATTTAGATTATTTGGCTAAGGTTGCGTAAATGGTCGGGGCAGCTCGGGGCTGCAGCTGGAGAGAAGAAGAAGAAGAAGAAGAATAAAAAGGCTCTGGGTTCCCCAAGCTTAGAGAATAAAAAACTAAAGAGAAGATTGGCTCGTAATCCAAAGGAGGGCTCCAGATCCCGAGCACCTGACTCGTACTCGCTCTACCGGCTTAGGGATGAGCCCGAGGAGGATGATCTTTTTGCGGCCCACGAACCGACCTCCACCTAAGAGCAGGTGACAGCCGAGGAGGAGACAACAGAGGCTGGTCTTCCTCAGGTTCGGGAGGCCAATGCAGTAACGAAGGCTGGGATTCTCTAGACGCCGGCTCCGCTCCGCCTGGCGTCATAAAAATTATGGGGTCGCCTTCGTTCACTAAATCTATGTTCGACGAAATCGAGCGGTGAAGGAGAGATCTAATAAAGGGGCCATGGTGTGGACGACCCCCTCCGTTACTTTTTTGAAAGTGTGGACTCATCCGCCCTGGAAGACTTCTCCGGATTGGTGATTTGGAGGTGCCAAGGAAAGACCTATCTTCTGAGGTTGGCGGGATGAACTCGAGCCCAAAATTAATCAACCGGTTCCCCGCCACGATCATGGATCCCGCCCGAAAGCGGTCAATAATCATCACCGTCCCGGAAGATGCCCAGGTTCTTTTCTCTCCTGTTGGAGTAGCTAGCTACCTCCGGTGCCTGGTAACCGAAGAAGACCAGGCAAAAATGAACAAGGTAGACACGTTGTGCTTGTTCAATGAAGCACAGCATGCGCTGAATTGGGTAAGGCGTCATTATGCTTTCACCCTTTGACTTAGTTTCTTGATAATTCTCACGTCTTTATCTTTTTTGCAGGCCTCGGTACCTCACCATGAGAGCTTTCTTTGATACTGGGCTGAGTTGAACCAGCTCTAGGTTGAGGCCAGGGAGCTCGGTGAGAAAAGAGATATGTACGAGCTTCTCAGCGAGCAACACGAAGGGGCCGTCAAGGATCTTCGGGCCGAGTTGAATGCGGCTCAGAAGGAGCATGCCAACTTGGCAGAATAGGTAAAGGTCTTTGAAGTTAGCGATGACGAGTTAGCCTTGGCGACTAATGATCAAACCTTGCAGGTTCAGTAGAAAATTGACCGGATCGACCAACTCCGGGTTGAAATGAATGAGGTCAAGGCCATGGCCGATGTCAAAAAGGAAAAGATGGATCGGCTGGCTTTAGAGAAGGAGACCGCCCCGGAGCAGCTTGCATCGACTGAGGTCCAACTTCGAGTGGTGAAAGAGAAGGATAAAGCACGATCTCGACAAATCGAGGACCTCCAAGCTCAACTGGGCTCAGCTGCTGCTGAACAGGATGCCCTTGGCAAAGAGCTCGAATCACCAAAGTCTGTGCCGAAAATAACCAGGGTAGATGCTTAAGAGATGGTGGCCCAGTACTAGGGCCGATGCTGAGGCAGACCAGTTTTGCCTGAAAGTTATTGTTGAGTACGTGAAGTGCCTGTCCTGAAGGGAGACTCTCGAGGAGATCCATGCGAAAAGGCTCAAGGCCGAGGCCAAGAAGCTGACTGACCCTGAGGATGAGGAGGGATCTGAGGGATCCGATGACCCCGAGGATGGAGAAGACCCTGACGGCCCCAATAACGGGGCGGAATCTGGTTAACACGGGATTAGGCACCTTAGGGATTTTTCTTTGTTTCTCTATTTTGTTCATTTTGTTGAGACCGTTATCGTTGGCCTTTGTAAAGACTTTTATAGAAATGTATATAAGGATTTTTTCCCTTTGGTAATTTTCGAGTTCGTTTCTTCTGGCTTCCTCTTTATGATTGCAAAGATTCAAATGCCTTAGCACGGAATAAAACGTAGTACTGAGGTCTTGTTCGGAGGTTCAAACAAGACAAGACTCGATCTCGATGTAAATTTTGTTTGAAACTCGTGGGGGTTCGGTATGACCGGAAGCTTTCCCCGAAGTGCTTATTTAGGTGTTTTTGAATTATAGTTTTGCCGAGGGTAGCCTTTAAACCGGTTTTGAAATTTTAGTAGGCCATATGTTTTGCCTACGAGATTGAGACGTCTCCGAGTCATTTTTAAGTTGGTCGTAGCCTTTTAAGTTTAGGTATTGCCTAATAAGCTTTGTACCTTCGGGCTTCGATACCAAAGACGTCCAAACTTGCCTTGGACGACAGTCCCGAGTGGGGGTGGCCGTAGCCTTTCCAGTTCGGGCACTGCCTAATAGGCTTTTTGCCTCAGGCTTTGATAACCCGAGTCATTCGAGTTTATTTTGGATGACAGTCCTCGAGTGGGGGTGATTTATTGGATCCGGATAGAGGCGGCCCTTGGGCACGATATCCTTAAGGAACAAGATATAATAGTCTTAAGAGACAAAATATGTATCTGCATGGTAGAAACTTTCTTTTATTCCTGTGTTCAATATACAAGATTGTAAGTGTGTACAATCTTCGTGTTATGGCTTAGGTGGTCTATGCGGGCACGGTTCATTTGGCCGTTTGGCCCTTACAGTAAATCCTACCCACCGAGCCTAGACTTTTTAAGCACAAAGTTTCCTTCCTTGCTAAAAATTATCATCCGAGGGTGATGGCCCCCAATATTCGAGGTCGATCACTGAGAGGGTCAGATACTGTTGACATGACCATCGACTCCGGTTCATGACCGATCTTTGATTCTAAGTTAGCACGATCCATTGTTGCCTCGTTAAAAATCTTATCGTAAAACCCATTTGGGACAAAATCGGTTCAAGGGAAAAAGAGTGCAACGCGTGCTTTTAGACCTAACAGCAACACCGTCCTCTGGTTGTTTCCTGCAAGTGTTAGTCCAATTCACTATATATATATATATATATATATATATGCAATAGTATCATTTTAAGTGAGTCACGTTCCAGTTGTTCGGTAGTCGCTCCCCGTTTCCTGCTTCGAGTTTGTCTGAACTTTACCGGTAACCTCGATAATTCGATAAGGACCTTCCTAATTCGATCCCAGCTTCTGTTCATTTGGGTTTCGGGTGTTCAGTGTCACCTTTCTTAACACCAAGTCCCAGTCATTGAAGTGTCGGAGGTTGACTCTGTGATTATAATACCTTTCGATACGTGCTTCTGGGCGGCCATCTGTACGAGGACGGCCTCGCGCCTTTAATCCAACAGTTCTGGGCTCGTGTTCATGGCCTCACCATTTGACTTTTCGGCCGCATATTGGAGCCTGAAACTCGATTCTACTACTTCGACCGGCATTAGCGCTTCGACACCGTAGACCAATGAAAATGGGGTGGCCCCGGTGCTAGATTTTGAGGTCGTACGGTATGCCCAAAGAACTTCGGGCAAGATTTCCTTCCATTTTCCTTGGCATCGGTTACCTTTTCTTAAGGTTTTGGAGTAGGGTTTTGTTTGTAGACTCCGCTTGTCCGTTCCCGCTAGGGTGATAGGGTGTTGATAAGATTCTTTTGATCTTATGGTCTTCGAAAAATTTGCTCACCTTGCTACCAACGAACTGCTTCCCGTTGTCGCATACAATCTCAGCCAGCATTCCGAACCAACATATTATGTGGTCCCAGCTAAAATGGACAACTTCTTTTTCCATAAACTTTTCAAATGCTTGAGCTTCAAACCATCAAGAAAAATAATCAGTCATAAATAGTATGAATTGAGCCTTACCGGGTGTCAATGGTAGGGGGCCGACGTATCCATTCCCTATTTCATGAATGGCCAAGGTGACAAGACCGAATATAGTAGTTCCCTGAGCTGATGGATCATTGGCGCATGCCTCTAACAGCCGTGGCATTTCTGCACGAACTCTTTCGCATCTTTATCCATGTCGATCCAGTAGTAGCCGGCCCTTATTATCTTATGAACCAACGATTCTGCCCCTGAATGGTTCCTGCAGGTGCCTTCTTGAACATCCCTCAAAATATATTTGGTGTCTCCCGGTCCTAGACAGATGGTGAGTGGTCCATCGAACGTTCTTCTGAGTAGGCTATTATCTTTGGATAGGCTAAACCTTGCCGCCTTCGTGTGCAAAGCCCTCGACTCTTTAGGGTCCAAGGGCAGTTTCCCGGTCATCAGGTAATCTATATACTTGTTTCTATAATCCCAGGTTAAGCTTGTCGAGTTTATCTCAGCGTGGCCCTCTTCCACTACCGATTTCATGAGTTGTACGACCGTTCCCGAGCCAAATTCATCGTCATCAACCGACGATCCCAAGTTAGCTAGAGCATCGGCCTCGCTGTTTTGATCTTGGGGTATATGTTGCAGGGTCTACTCCTTGAATCGATATAGTGCTACCTGTCGCATTCGTTCCTCTTTCACTTTGAACGTCCCATTGACCTAATTCACCACTAGGAGGGAATCACACTTAGCTTCGATCACTTCGGCCCCCAAGCTTTTAGCCAGTTCGAGACCTACAATAATGGCCTCATACTCGGCCTCATTGTTAGTCAATTGTACAGTTCTAATAGATTGCCTAGCTATATTACCTGTTGGTGGCTTTAACACGATGTCAAGTCCAGACCCTTTTGCGTTCGAGGCACCATCCGTAAAGAGGGTCTAGATCCTTGAGAAAGTCCCTGAGTTCAACAACGGTTCCCTTTTGACCTTGGATATTAGGACCGGCGTAAAGTCGGCCACAAAGTCTACCAAAATTTTGGGATTTGATGGCGGTTCGAGGTCGATTTCGAGATTGTACCTGCTGATTTCTACGACCCATTTGGCCAATCGTCCCAAGAGCTCGGGCTTATTAAGTTTCTCAACGGGTACGTAGTTATGACCCATATGGGATGGCATTAAACATATGACTTTAACTATTTGGAGGCGCTTATCAAAGCGAGCGCCAATTTTTCCAGGTGAGGATACCTAATTTCAGCCTCGCCTAGAGTCCTGCTAACATAGTAGATAGGAAATTGCATACCTTCCTCTACCCGGATCAGGACTCCACTTACCGCTATCTCGGATACCGCTAAGTATAGGTACAGCTGCTCGTTTGCCTTTGGAGTATGAAGCAAAGGCAGGCTCAAAAGGTATCACTTGAGTTCTTCCAAGGCTTGTTGGCAATTCGGGGTCCATGAGAAGTTATTCTTCTTCTTCAATAATGAGAAGAATCGATGGCTCCTGTCAGAGGACCTTGAAATAAATCGACCCAAGGCGGCTATGCGCCCGGTTAGCCTTTGAACGGCCTTGACATTTTCCACCACACTGATGTCCTCTATGGCTTTGACCTTGTCAGGATTAATCTCGACTCCCCAGTTGGACACCATGAATGCGAGAAACTTTTTGGACCCGACTCCGAATGAGCATTTCTCTGGTTCAGCTTCATATTGTATCTCTTTAATATGCTGAAGGTTTCCTGCAAATGTTTCAAATGGTCCTCTACTCGCAGAGACTTAACTAATATATCGTCAATGTAAAACTCCATTTATTTTCCTATTTGTTCTTCGAACATCCGACTTACTAGGCGTTGGTAAGTGGCACCGGCATATTTTTAGTCCGATTGGCATTATGTTATAACAGTAGGTGTCATATTTAGTGATGAAGGACATTATTTCTTGGCCGTTCGGGTCCATCCAGATTTGTTTGTACCTGGAGTAGGCGTTGAGAAAGTTGAATATCTCGTGGCCAGCTGTTGCATCGATCATGCAATCGATGTTAGGCAAAGGAAAAGAGTCTTTTGGGCATGCCTTGTTTAAGTCTTTTGTCACAACCCAATTCTATTATAGGTCGTGATGGTGCCCAACGCCGTCGCTAGACAAGCCAAACATGAACTAACCTCGTGATTTCCCTTTTTAATAGATTTTCAACTAATTAAGACTTCCTTAATTTAAAAGATTTAAGAAACAGCAGATTTAAAATAAATAAAGCGAGAGCAACTGAGTGCAATCATGACCATAGAAATAAACCAAAATCACAAGTCTACTAGTGTGTGCCAAGACCTGGTGTCACAAGTGTATGATCTATAGTAGAATATACAAAAGAATACTACACTATTGCCTGAAATGAGATAGACAGGAAATACAAGCAAAAGAAAGACTTCGGCTGCTGCAGAACGGGCTCAGAAGGCAGCTCACCGCAAAAGTCTCGGAGTAGTCAAGGATGCGCGTCGAACTGATATCCAGATGCACCTGCCTCAGGTCCTGCACATTTAGTGCAGAAGTGTAGAGTGAGTACATAAACAACATGTACCCAGTAAGTATCTAGTCTAACCTCAAAGAAGTAGTGACAAGGGGTCGACTTCGACACTTACTATGGGCCAACAATATAATATATGAAATTCTAGTTAAACAAGATATATATAAATGGCAATAATACTCGGCGCAAGAAGTAAATGAACAATTTCATTTAACCATTTAATCTTCCAAGCCAATGAGACAATATCAAATATAATAGTGCTTCCAGTATTATGACGCACGAATTATACCGAGGACATACGGCCCTATCCAATATACAAATACATAAACTGTGCGCACTACCGAGGGTCGAATGGTACAAACTATAGATGCATCTATTAACCTGCCGAGGCGAACGGCCCACTCTAATGAGAGTAGTAGAAATTTACCCCGCTCGCGGAATATACTTGTGATGCGGTTGAACATAGATTTCTCTAGTTATCATAATATCCCTCAATTCATTCAAACAAGAAATTCAGCTAGTTACTTTTTAAATCTTGAAATCCTCAACCTCAGCTCTATTCAAGGCAATAAATAAGCATAACTAAATAATAGTATCAACAAAGCATGGTGTAATCTTAAAACTACCCGGACATAGCATAAACAGTAGCCACATACGGACTCTCGTCACCTCGTGCGTACGTAGCCCCCACAAATAAAAGTACATATAAATTAAGTTCACCTATGGGGTTAATTCCCTCTTACAAGGTTAGAAAAGAGACTTACCTCATCTCAAAGACTACTTTCCAATCCACGATTGTGCTCAAACCCTCAAATTGGCGCTGAACAATCCAAATCTAATCAAATGGTATATAAATTAATCAATACATGTTCAAAAGTTCATATTCTAACTATTAAAGTGATTATCCAACCCCAAATGTAGGATTCCTAAAATTCACCCTCGGGCCCACATGCCCGGATTCCAAAAAATTCGAAGAAAGATGTTACCTATAACCTCATGAACTCAAATATATTATTTTCACTAAATTCCATAACCAATTTCGTGGTTAAATCTCATTTTTATCAAAAACCTATGTTTTTCATTTAACCTATAAATTCCATAAATTTACATGTTAAAACCTACCCATAATCTATGTATTAAACTCACATTAGGTAGAAATTACTTACTCTCAATAGCTAGGTTGAAATCCTCCTTTTTGAAGCTCCAAAATCACCCAAGTGTGTGAAAAATGAGAGGAAAAAGGCCTAAGTCCCATTTTAAAACATTCTGCCCAGCTGCCTTCTTCTTCGCGAACGCGGAAGAGGCCTCGCGTTCGCGAAGGCAAACGACAAGGCTCATAAAAGCTTGGCCTATGCGAACGCGACTAGGGCTTCGCGAACGTGAAGGCATACTAGCCCTGCCCTTCGCAAACACGAGGGCACCTTCGCGAACGCGAAGAGCAAACGGCACTGACCCTCCCCAGGCCCCTTCCTTCTACGTGAACGCGTTGAGGCCTTCGCGAACGCGTAAACCTGGGACCTCAAGGCTCCGCGAACGCGACCCCTTTATCGCGAACGCGGAGGGAAAATCATCCCACTGCCCAAATCCTTCTCCGCGAACGCCATGGCCCTCCCGCATTCGCGAAGAAGGAAACTAGAATTGGAAAATCTTGTTTCCTAAATTTAGCTTCGGGCGGTCCGAAACACACTCAAGCCCCTCGGGACACCGTAGAACTACACCAACAAGTCTATTAACATAATACGGACCTGTTTGAACTCTCAAAATGTATAAAATAACAACAAAACCAAGAATCATACCCCAAAACTAAAATGAATCAAAATATGAACTTCAAGTTTCCAAATCTCTCCGAACGCGCCGAATCATACTTAGATTACTCGGAATGACACCAAATTTTGTGTGCAAGTCTTAAATGACATTACAGAACTATTCCCAATCTCGGAATCCTATTTGGACCTCGATATCACCAAAACCTATTCCAAACTAAATTTAAAGAACTTCAAAAACTTTCAAAGAGCCAAATTTCACTATTAGGCGCCGAAACGCTCCCGGGTCATCCAAAACCCGATCCGAACATACACCCAAGTCCAAAATCATCATACGAACCTATTGAAACCGTCAAATCCTGATTTCAAGGTCGTTTTCTCAAAATGTTGACCGAAGTCAAACTTGGCCTTTGTAGCCAACCTTAAGGAACCAAGTTTTCCGATTTCAATCCGAACTCTTCCGAATCTCGAACTAACCATCCACGCAAGTCATAAAATAGTAAAATCACCTACATGAAGTCTTATTTAGGGGAATGGGATTATAGAAAGAAAAATGACCGGTCGGGTCCTTACATCTTTATAGTCTACTCACGTTCTCAATTTATTTCCCCTTTTAGGAACTACCACTATGTTTGCTAACCAACCCGAGTACTTAACCTGCCGAATGGACCCTATTTTAAGGAGTTTGGATACCTCGCTTTTTGATAAACGCATGATTGACTTCGGACTGAGGCCTCCTCTTCTGTTTAACCGGGTGAAACTTCGGATCCAAGCTCAGCTTGTGAGTAGTTATTTCCGGCGGGATCCCTGTCATGTCAAGATAGGACCAAGCGAAGCAATCTATGTTAGCTGCAAGGAATTCAATGAGTTTTTTCCTGAGCCCGGGACTTAGTCTGGTGCCCAGGTATACCTTTCGATCGGACAAATGCTCGATCAACCTGACTTGCTCCATCTCCTCAAACGTTGACTTGGTGGCATTGAAATCGCTAGGGGATATGAAAGACCTAGGGATTCTGTAGTCGACATCCTCGACTGTCTCCTACTTCTCAGGTTCGGTTAGGGCCAGCTTCAGTGATTGCTATTTGGTTTCTCCCTTGGTAACTGAACTCGGGCTCTTCAATGTCGAAAGTGCGGATATTGGGACGACCTCATCGACCGCGAACATTTATTTTATAGCTGGTTGTTCCCTATAAACTGTTTTAGTCCCTCCTGGTGTAGGGAATTTCAACGCTTGATGTAGCATCGAGGGTACTGCCTTATGTTGTGAATCCATGGCCTCCCGAATAAAGCATTATACCTCATATCTCCTTCGATCACATAGAACTTTATTTCCTGAATAGTCCCGACAGTGTTTACCGGTAGGGTTATTTCCCCTTTAGTGGTATCGCATGCCATGTTGAATCCGTTTAAGACTTGGACTGCAGGAACTATTTAGTCTTGCAGACCCAAATGTTCCACATGAGATGATATTGGTCGAGTTACCTGGATCAATTAACACACGCTTAACTCGAGATTTGCTTATGATTACAGATATTATCAGTGCATCATTCTGTAGTTGCATGATGCATTCAGCGTCCTCATCGTTGAAAGATACGGTTCCCTACGGTACATAGTCTCGAGTCCATGTTTTCCTTGTATTGGATATTTTAGTGCGTTTTAACATCGGCCCTTGGGGGATGTCAACTCCACCAATGATCATGTTAATGACTGCTGAGGTTCCTATTGCTTGATCTGTTTGTCGTCCCTATTCCTGAAGTGGATTTTGGCTTGATCACTCACAAATTCTAGGAGGTGCCGTTGTTAACCGGGCTACTTCTTCTCTCAGTTGCCAGCAGTCTTCGGTTCTGTAGCCGTGGGTGCCATGATATTTACACGTTAGATTGGGGTCCCTTTGGGCATGATCAGACTGCAATAGTCGAGGCCACTTAGTATCTTTAATACGTCCGATGGCTGATACGATACCGCCAGCATCGACGTTGAAGTTGTATTCTGATAATCTTGGTGCTTCCTTGGACCCGATAGGTCTATCAAAGCCGCTCTTGCTCAGAGCCCCCGATTATTATGACCTTATTCTCTCCTTCTTTCACTCCTAGTAGGTTTGCGTCCGAACCCACTGCTCCTTCGATCTCCATTGTATGCTTGATACCGATCTTTGTTTGGTCTTGGTTCATGATCGACGGCTCTCTTGGATCTGTCACTTATCCTGACGGGGTAAAAGGACCCAGAAGGGGCCCCGAGCTGATCATCTTCGACCCTGATTTTTTATTGGTACTTGTTATGGACGTAAATTGTGATACCGTATCATGGCTCCTTTTGACAAGGTCTATCCGAACTTTTTCAGCAGAAGGGATTCGATTTCATCATCCTCCAAGTCATTCCCCTTGATGGCACATGTGTGCAAGGTCACATGTTCATTTGGATCAGTTGTTCCATTATACTTCTGGATTTCGGGCATATAGAAATTCTTAGGGATCGACTTCAGAGCTGTGCTCGGGGGGAAAGGCTTTTAGACAAACTTCTTAGAATCCAGGCCTTTCAGTATCGTGGTGCTCCTGGGATTTGGTCAATCTTGGAGTTGTAGGTCTCCACCTTTTTGTTGTTAGCTTCGATTTTCTTTTCTCCCGACTCTACCCGTTTTGTCAATTCCTCGAGCATCTTTATTATCTCGGGGTTGGTCCCGGATTCAGCTTCACTCGGCCTTTCTGTGACTGGTTCAGTTCTACGAGTGTTTTCCCGGGATGGTTCGGGCTCAACTATACTGGGAGCGCGGCTTTTTTCTGCAATTGGGCTATTGCAGCCTGTTGAGCCTATAGCATTTCGAAGATCACTCGCAAGTTGATCCCATCGACTTCAATGCCATGGGTATCCCTGGCTACCGACCTGGCTCCCCTGCGAACGCTATTTTTCGGGTCGGTGGGCAAGTTTGCGTCGATGGCCACATGGGAGCTGGCATCGATTAGATCTACGACTGGGACCCCATTATGGTCAGCAGGGTGAACCTTGTTGCTGGGCACTATATTGTTATTCTCATCGCGGTGGCCAGATTCGCGATCAACGATTAGGTGAGCAAACTGAGAGTTTGACATCATTAAGATCTCAGAACAAGAGTAAAGCAGAGCATGTTGTGGAAATTTGTATCAAATAGCCACTATTACCCTTAGCCCCACGATGGGAGCCAAACTATTTAACCTAAAAACGGATAACATTTAAATTTATATGTGGTTTCAAGGATATGTATATTAATTTAAAACAAATGATAAGTTGTATTAGATTAAACAGATAAAGAACGTAATAAATTGTCAAACCACTTAAGAGGAATGATTCTGGACTCAGTCACAACCTTAATGGAATGCCTGCCTTAAATCCGAGATTCACAATATCGAAGCACTGATGAAAAAAAAAGTAAGAACCTTGAATAATGGAGAAAACGAGAGTATATTGCCTTGGTATGCACGTTACAATGTCCTCAATGAATAATCAGACTCCCTTTTATAAATTAGGAGAGTTTTACCCTAAGTATAATTCTATAAAAGGTAAAAATCTTCTGTTTAATTAATCACCGATTCTCTGTCGACGCCTGCCGACATTCACGCTGTGATATCCGGTCGGTCGTGGATAACACGGCCTTCTATTGGTCGTGCTCGATCGTCTAGTAATGCTCTCCGAGGCCTTTGGGGTTTGAACCGGACCTGGGGGCCATGGCCCCGATATTCCCGAGGGCAGGCATTTTACCCGGACCTCGTATCGAGGGATTCCTTGCCTCGATTCTTGTTCCTTGCCTTCACATTTCTTGCTCCTTTTACTTCATCGGAAACCTAGGCGTCCCATGGGCTTGGTTTTACCCGTATACAATATTCATAGTCCAAAATCATCATATAAATCTATTGAAACCGTCAAACCCTGATTCCAAGGTCGTTTGCTCAAAATGTTGACCGACGTCAAACTTAGCCTTTTTAGCCAACCTTAAGGGACCAAGTGTTCAGACTTCAATCCAAACTCTTCCAAATTTCGAACTAACCATCCACGCAAGTCATAAAACAGTGAAAGCACCTACAGGAAGTCTTATTTAGGGGAACGAGGTTCTAGAAAGCAAAACGACCGGTCGGGTCCTTATCTTTATAGTCTACACACATTCTCAATTTATTTCCCCTTTTAGGCACTACCACTATGTTTGCTAACCAATCCGAGTACTTAACTTCCCGAATGGACCCTATTTTAAGGAGTTTGGATACCTCGTTTTTTGATAAACGCATGATTGACTTCGTACTGAGGCCTCCTCTTCTGTTTAACCGGGTGAAACTCCGGATCCCAGCTCAGCTTGTGAGTAGCTATTTCCGACGCGATCCCTATCATGTCAAGATGGACCAAGCGAAGCTATCTATGTTAGCTATAAGAAATTCAATGAGTTTCTTCTTGAGCCCGGGAGTTAGTCTTGTGCCCAGGTATACCTTTTGATGGGGCAAAAGCTCGATCAACCTGACTTGCTCCAGCTCCTCAACCGTTGACTTGGTGGCATCGAAATCGCTAGGGGATATGAAAGACCTAGGGACTCTGTAGTCGACATCCTCTCCTGTCTCCTACTTCTCAGGTTCGGTTAGGGCCACCGTCAGTGATTGCTATTTGGTTGCTCCGTTGGTGACTGAACTCGGGCTCTTCAATGTCGAAAGTGCGGATATTAGGACCACAATATCAACCGCGAACATTTCTTTTACAGTTGGTTGTTCCCTGTAAGCTCTTTTGATCCGTCTTGGTCTAGGGAATTTCAACGCCTAATGTAGCATCGAGGATACTTCCTTATGTTGTGAATCCATGACCTCCCGAATAAAGCATTATACCTCATATCTCCTTCGATCACATAGAACTTTGTGTCCTGAATAGTCCCGGCAGTGTTTACCGGTAGGGTTATTTCCCCTTTAGTGGTCTCGCATGCCATGTTGAATCCGTTTAAAACATGGACTACAGGAACTATATAGTCTTGTAGACCCAGCTGTTCCACATCAGATGATATTGGTCGAGCTACCTGGATCAATTAACACACGCTTAACTCGAGATTTGCTTATGATTATAGATATTATCAGTGCATCATTGTGTAGTTGCATGATGCCTTCAGCGTCCTCATCGTTGAAAGATACGGTTCCCTACGGTACATAGTCTCGATTCCATTTTTCCCTTGTAATGGATACTTTAGCGCGATTTAACATCGGCCCTTGGGGGATGTCAACTCCACCAATGATCATGATAATGACGTGCTGAGGTTCCTCTTGCTTGATTTGTTTGTTGGCGCCCCTATTCCTGAAGTGATTTTTGGCTCGATCACTCAGAAATTCTAGGAGGTGCCCGTTGTTGAATAACCGGGCTACTTCTTCTCTCAGTTGTCAGCAGTCTTCAGTTCTGTGGCCGTGGGTGCCATGATATTTGCACATTAGATCCGGGTCCCTTTGGGCAGGATCAGACTGCAATAGTCGAGGCCACTTAGTATCTTTAATACGTCTAATGGCTGATACGATACCGGCAGCATCAACGTTGAAGGTGTATTCTGATAACCTTGGTGCTTCCTTGGACCAGATAGGTCTATCAAAACTGTTCTTGCTCAGAGTCCCTAATTATAATGACCTCGATCAATTCTTATTTCACTCCTTGCAGGTTTGCGTCCGGACCCACTGCTCCTTCCAACACCATTATATGGTTGATATCGATATTTGTTCGGTCTTGGTTCATGATCGACGGCTCTCTTAGATCTGTCACTTATCCTGACGGGGTAAACGGACCCAGAAGAGGCCCCGAACTGATCATCTTCGACCCTGATTTTTTATAGCTTCGATTTTCTTTTCTCCCGACTCTACCCGTTTTATCAATTCCTCGAGCATCTTTATTATCTTGGGGTTGGTCCCGGATTCAGCTTCACTCGGCCTTTCTGTGACTGGTTCAGTTCTGCGAGTGTTTTCCCAGGATTTTTCGGGCTCAAATATACTGGGAGCGTGGCTTTTTTCTACAACTGGGATATTGCTGCCTGTTGAGCCTATAGCATTTCGAAGATCACTCGCAAGTTGATCCCATCGACTTCACCGCTGTGGATATCCCTGGCTACCGACCTAGCTCCACCGCGAACGCTATTTTCCGGGTCGGTGGGCAAGTTAGCGTCGATGTCCAAATGGGAGTTGGCATCGATTAGATCTATTATCAGGACCCCATTGGGGTCATCAGGGTGAACCTCGTTGCTGGGCACTATATTGTTGTTCTCGTCGTGGTGGCCAGATTCAGCATCAACGTTTAGGTGAGCAGACTGAGAGTTTGACATCTTTAAGTTTTCCTGAAATTAAGATCTCAAAGAACAAGAGTAAAGCAGAGTGTGTTGTGGAAATTTGTATCAAATAGCTAGTATTATCCTTAGCCCCACGGTGGCGCCGAACTGTTTAACCTAAAAAACGGATAACAATTAAAATTATATGTGATTTTAAGGATATGTGGATTAATTTAAAACAAATGATAAATTCTATTAGATTAAACAGATAAAGAACGTAATAAATTATCAAACCACTTAAGAGGAATGATTCTGTACTCAGTTACAGCCTTAATGGAATGCCTACCTTCGATCCCGGATTCACAATATCGAAGCTTTGATGAACGAAAGTAAGAACCTTGAATAATGGAGAAAATGAGAGTATATTGCATTGGTATGCACGTTACAATGTCCTTAATGATTAATCAGACTTCCTTTTATATAATAGGGGAGTTTTACCTTTAGTATAATTCTGTAAAAGGTAAAAATCTTTTGTTTAACTAAGCACCGATTCTCTGTCGACGCTTGCCGACATTGATATCCGGCCGGTCGCGGATAACACGGCCTTCTGTTGGTCGTGCTCGATCGTCTAGTAATGCTCTCCGAGGCCTTTGGGGTTTGAACCGGACCTGGGGGCCATGGCCCCGATTTTCCCGAGGGAAGGCATTTTACCCGGACCCGGATCGAGGGATTCCTTGCCTCGATGGTTCCTTGCCTTCACGTTTCTTGCTCCTTTTACTTTATCGAAAACCGAGGCGTCCCATGGGCTTGGTTTTACCCGTATACAATATTCATAGACAAAAATCAGAAAGAAAAATCTGCATTATTTGTTGCAAATGAAGGATTTGCCCATTCAAATTTTCAGATTTAATTGAAAAAGCAATTAGCATCAAGGAAAAGAATATTAGTAAGTGGTTAAAAGTCATTAATTGATAATATCTATTATTTTGTTTTCTCATTCTTTTAAAAATAATATTAAGGAAATCTTTAGCAATCAATTCAAAGGAAGAAGATTAAGGTGATCTACCGTACAGGTTAGTTACAAACTTTTCCTTACTTGTTGTTTCCCTCTAACTTTATGCAATTACTCTTACCTCCTCTTTATTTTTTTAAAAATATTGACCTCCCCTTTTTAAAGTTTTTCTTTTTCCTTTTTTTTTTTTTTGGTTGCAAATATCACCAATTCCATGCAATAATTGTTTCTTTCTAATTTTATTCAGTGGTAACTGCTATTTTACTATTTTTTTAATAATAAACTAAAGATACATAAAAATAAAGTGTAAGTTTCATTAAATTTGTATTACTACTATTTAATACTCCTTACAAATTTGAGTAAATAATATATCGAACGTCTATCTTCATTTTCAGCATGAAAAATAATCTATTTGTGGAATTATGTTCTACTTTGTGTTTTTAATATCAATATTCTTAATAATGTCATAATCACATATACTATCTTCCAAAAGTTAGGCATTTTAGTTAAATTAATAAAGTAGAGGAGAGAAATTAATCTTATTAAATTACTGGGTATGTCTTTGTAACTAGCAAAACTTGGAAGCTGTGGTTGCGCTATAAATTTGAAGCTTTCTCCTCGAGTGTGCACTGAAACTTGTATCTTGTCATGTCTTGTTGCGTAATCATGGCAAGAATGACATCTCAAATGAAGAGCAAATTCGAGAAAAAATTTCTCAAAGATAAGCGTGCTGAGAAGGTAGCACTTTCTAATAAGCAAAAAGCTCTTAGTAAAAGAGCGATGGATCTTTCCACCTTATGCGGAATTGATATAGCAATTATAATTTTTTCAATTACTGTTGAACCGTTTCTCTTTGGTAATCCGAATGTAGAATCGGTCGTCGAGCGATTTTCACAAGCAAATCAACCATTTTACCGCATGACAAGCCGTAAGATGGCACATGAAAAGGTTGGAGGTTGTGAAGAAAATGATATAATGAAAAAGAAGAAAATGAAGGCAATAAATGAGGAGGATAAAGGAGAATCTACATTGGAAATTTTCAAGCCAACTAATTTAGAAAGACTTGAGAAACTGAAGCAAGAGATTGACGAACTTGAAAGAAATTTGACTGAGAAAATTGATGAGTTACAATCAAAGATAGGTGTAACAAATCCAAAATTTGTACCCGAAATGAATGCAACAAAGTCTTTAGCCATGCCATCCAATTGGTTGAGTCTTTAAATGGAAATTTCGATATTGTGAATCTAAATAAAGTTTAGTATGTTTCTTATTAATGATGATGTGGCGTAAGAAATGAATTTATTATTGTTCATTGTTTACATTTTGTTTTATGGCTTTCCTACATGCTTCGTATTTACACAAATTTTATATCCCAACACACAAAAGGACATCTGGTGTATGAAGTATTCCGTGTTCACACATGGTCCGGTGAAAGGCCGCATCCTAAGGGGTGTAATGTAGGTAATCTTCCCCGACACAAGCATCAATGGTAGATCACGACTCGAACTCGTAACTTATAGGTCACACGGAGACAACTTTCAAATCCCCACACACGTATGCTATAAATCAAATCTAACTAATGGAGTTATTATACATGATCAAATTTACGTAATGGTATTAGTGCTTCACAAGAGTGTGATAAATTTAGGTTATTACTTTGTGTCAACATTTTTTATAATTTAATAACATTTACAAAAGATTGGACTATGAACCTTAATGTGATGAGTTTTCTAGTAGAGATCTATATGTTAAATCCAAATTTAGTGGTTTAAATGTAATTCACAAAATAGACAGAATCATATCTAGTGCTCAATTTGGAAATGGCTAGCACCACAAGTCTATACTTAGCACTTTTTGAATATTGAATTGAGGTGAGAAAAACATTGGTAAAACATTTGTAAAGTACTATTGTATTTGGGAAGTTGTATCTATAAAAAAAAAAAGATGTGAAAGTTGAAGATTTGTGAATTAAAGATGAAAATTGTAAGGCAAGTCTTTATAATAAAATAAAAGAATCAATATAAAACGATCCATCAAAAAATGATAAAGACTGACCAAGCCAATTGTGATAGAGCTTTACAAGTAAATACAATCTTAACAAACTAGAAAATCACGACCCTAAAACCGACCCGGTCGTGATGGCGCCTATCATGAAACTAGGACAGCCGACATGATTTCCAAATCAAACCATTATTCTATAAAAGTCATTTTTAAGCCATTAATTAATAAGAAATCTCATTGTATAAGTCTAAATAACCAGTGCGGAATAAATACACAAGCCCGGCATCCGGGTGTCACAAGTCACGAGCATCTACTAAGGTCTGAATACAACAAAAAGTCTGAAAATATACTAAAAATAGTCTAAGGAAGACAAGAGGGAGAAGAGCAGGGCTGCGAACGTCGGGCAGCTACCTTGCTAACTCCGATGACTCTGCCACTGAGCAATCAACACCCACTACCGGGTTCAGAAATACCTGAATCTCAATACGGATGACATTCTACTCCGTAATGCCCTCGCCGATCGACTCGGCCTCCAAATGCTCCGAATCTCAAGATTTCTCATGATTTCTTACTCAAAAATCGCCCAAGCCGTGTTCTTTCACCAAAAAAAACGTCGAAATGAGCTGAAAAAACAGAACAGCATTAATAAACCCGATTCTGGTCGCTAAAAGCCATTTCCAGTGGCTAAAAGTGGTCCAATCTGGTCGCTAAATGTGCACACCAGATCTGATGCACCAGCCGTCTTTAATTTCACTAAAAAGGCTCTAACTCCATCATACGAACTCGGAATTCGATGATTCTTGTTCCTATGAGTCACAAATAATAATACGAACATACTCCTTCAATCGAAACTCAATTCGAAGCTCATTTGCTCAGTGCGATACCCATTTCGCTCGTTAAACAATTAACTCATGATTCACGTCAAAAACCCAATCGCGACTTGATGAGATTAGACCAAACTTTCCAGATCACTCCTATAATTCATTATCAAAATTCTGGAAGTTTCGAAATCAAATTTCGATCTCCATAACTAAAAATGGACCTTTGGATCATTACATGCTTATGCTCAAAACGCCAAAATCTTCCAAAAACTCTTCCAAAACTTATCCGAGCCTCATGGGACCCCGACCAAACATGCCAACACACACCATAACATCATTCAAACTTGTTCCAACCTTCGGAACGCTCAAAACAACATCAAAACATCGAATCACCCTCAGATTCAAGCCTAAGAATTCCAAAACTTCCGAATTCTGAATTCGATCAAAAAGTCTATCAAACCTCGTCCGAATGACCTGAAATTTTGCACACACGTCACAAATGACACAACGGACCTACTCCAATTTTTGGAATTCCATTCCGACCCCGATATCAAAATTTCCACTGTCGATCGGAAAACGCTAAATTTCCAATTTCGCCAATTCGAGCCTAAATCTACCACGGACCTCCAAAATACATTCCCAGACGCGCTCCCAAGTCCAAAATCACCTAACGGAGCTAACCAAATCACAGAAATCCAAATCCGAGATCGAATACTAAAAAGTCAAAATTTGGTCAAACCTTTCAAACTGAGAATTGTTCTTCCAAATCTATTTCGATTATCCTGGAAACCAAAACCGAGGATTTACATAGTCATAATACATCACACGAGGCTAGTCATGCCCGAAAACTGGCGAGCAAAGTACAAAAGCTCAAAACGACCGGTCGGGTCGTTACATCCTCCCCCACTTAAACATACGTTCGTCCTCGAACGTGCCCAGGGTTGTTCCGAGAACCATCAAATGTTGTGTAACCTTACCATGCACATACCCGGGGGTGATCCCACGTCACCCTATCCCATATAGGTCCGATAACACAACTTAACTGAAATTTCACAATTCACCCTAGCCCATAACCTTAGAACTAATTTTCCACTTCCGAAACTATCGATAAGATCAGAATCTCACATCTATAAACTGAATAAGTCCGAACAAGCTATATCAAACCATATCTGCAACCCTAGATGCAATTACATGATATACCCCATAACTCACACACTCGTAGCGATAACTTCTAATCACGACAGTTGCACACAACAACCGAATACCGATAATAAACCTCTTACCAATTAAAGTCTCATTCCAACACTTTCGTATACTGCCAATGATGAAAGAAACACACAGAGTCATAATCGTTCCTCCGATCAACCATTCATGAAGCTCCCTCTCCTTTGGCAAGGACCATAGTAAATTTCTAAGCCAAATCCCGATATTATCCTTCCAACATGCTCAAATCAAATCCGATAGTATTCATTCAAGATCCCAATGTCCTCATCTCATCCAACACGACTGCTCTAATGACATGACACATCAATACAATCTAAAGCCACAACCCTTGCGACCCGCGCACCAATAAGCAACAGTCCAAATGTACTCAAATCATGAAAAATGAATCAAATGAAAGAGTTGTACCGCAAACTCACCAGTACCACCACCACACAATGCTGAGAACCCATCGCACATCGTAGAACCAGAACACACGAATCTAACCCGAAGGATCATACCTCCACATAACTTTGCTACAATGTGCGACCCTATCCAAACACTGGTCCACATGAAACACCTCGAGTCTCTATGCTCAAAATCAACAACTACGCGCAATTTGATGTCTAGTACCAAAAGCAAATCATCATAACCACGGCGAGGCAAATGACATAACATCACAAAAACCCGAAAGGACACAACCGATACGCCATCCACCGAGCAATACCCAATACTCTTCCCGCTCGAATTCCATTGAGAGACCCCAATAAAACCGCACCACATGTGCCTATAACCAAAAATCCTAATGCCTCGCAACACGGAAAGGTAACTCATAGATCTCCCCGAACACGAATAAGCTCAATGACAATCGAATGGCACATCCCTCAACAATATCAGTTCGGAGTCAACATACCCGACTCGATGCAGAACACCCATCTATATTGTGCCTACCAATGAACCCCAAATCAACTCTGGTCACCCACAATAGATGAATAACTTTCTGAAAGTTCACAATGACTGAATCATGGCACGTACAACATCTGACTGGCTTTGCCCACATCTTTGCAGTCCACAACCACAAAATAACCTATTTATGAGAACTGCCAGTCTCCAAGTCCATAAAGCACCACCATATCCGATCCCAACTCCACCGCCCGAATATCTAACACTTCTCTAATACTCGATCATTCCACGAGGGTACTCCAAAAATTCTCTTGTGCCACCAAGCAAACTTCGAATATCAGCAGTCGATCAGACAAGATAGTGCCGCAATACCAATGAAGTATCCATAACTCAAACACACTCGTCCTTTCTGAAAATGTCGTACCCCCAT
>NW_017673211.1:97645-107737 GCF_001879085.1 Nicotiana attenuata
CAACCGGACCCGACGAAACGTTTACCTACTTAGGAGTCCCACTCTAAACGAAAATACACTACACATCACACTGCTTCTCACGCCAGTAGAAAATATACCTCTCTAACTGTGGTAGAAACCATCAAGAACTCTCTGAATCCCACTGTCACACAACCCAACCGTCTGGACTGAATTCCTTTAACTCAACCAAGCTACGCAAGCCATCAAAACCTAAGAGCATTGCCGCGAAACACCTGTAGAAACCCACCGCATCATAAGCACCCAAGAACCGATCATATCCGTTACCATGTCGATCCAACCTACTACCAAGCTGTCCTAATTCTCTGAGTTCCTTTCGAATTGCCTTCAAATTGATACGCTTCCTTGCTAGTACACCACTATCCTTAACCAAAACTTGCCCCACGAACATTAGCATAATACCATACCGTCTAAGGTTCACAAGCCGCTGAATTCTCCCTCAAATATCCCCAAAAGCACCACATTTAAAATACTTACCCTGAAGAGACTTCCTGCAAATCTAAAGCCTTTACCTTCGCCTTCCTGATATTGATATGTAGAATCCATAATGATATAGAAATGCCACAAGTCTTGGCATCCTCCATATAATTCTCAGTTTCTAGCCAATTACACATCCCGAAGATCCCCGATTAATACATTTAAACTGTAATCCATTGGAACCATTCTCGAGAGTCATCCATTCTGCTCAAATCTCAATTAGACTGACCAAACGGACTGAACGATATGTCCCCCGTTAGCACTCCAACACCCAAGGAAGTAACCCATTCTTCTAAGCCGCCAAGTGATTTTCCCTACTCCATACACATTACATTCCTCATAAATAACAACTAAATCATCCAATGTTCCTCATATACCCTAAAGCATAACACAACCCTTGTCCGAAATTTTCTTTACTCAAGTTATCCTCGATCTCAACCTCTGTAAGCCATAATTGATTCACTAGCATACCCCAAATTGGAACCAACGCAGTACATAACCACGCAATCAACTGATCAATAGAAGACTCCCCTACTTGGCTCAAAGCCATGGATCAAAACATACAAAACTCATAATGCCCATACTCTATTACTGCCATAATACCATAGTGAGACTCAGCTAAACCCTTCATAAGCTCGTGCAACACAAACCATTTAGTACTTCTAATCATCCACAAAAATCTCACATTCACCCTCGTAATAGTCAAGACAACTCTCTTACGTGATCCAAACTCAAATTGCAGCACGTATAATTCACTGGTAAAAGAGGACTCCAACCAACAACATAAGGATCACACAAACCTCAGAAACCCCGCAGGATATAACCCACCTGCTTTGCCTTAAACTAATATCTCTTTATACCCTTCCACTGTCATAAACATCATGCAATCACTTAATCTTCCCGAGTTTGAACTCATATCAAGACATGAAATCTACTTCATTCCCCAACTAGAAAACATGGAAAGATCCTTCAACACACCCATAACTCGGGGCTACACATCAAATCAAGATGGAATTCAAGCACCAAATTGTTCTTTCTACCCTCAAGCAGACCCATTCTTGTCACATCCAAATCATATGACCACATCCCGTAGTCACATCATGCTCATCACATAGCCATCCAACCATCAATTCCACTAATAAGGACACTACTGAACATATAAATCCAAAAGCACATGCTCACACAATAAACGCCTCAGTGCTCAAACTACAGGTAAAATCCGACCTCAAGTCCTCCAAACTAGCCCATCATCAACATGCCAAGATCACATCTCACTCCTCAACCAAAAAATCACAAGCCGTCGATGCACAGCTAATACCGCGCACTCATGTGCGAATATGAATGCGTGGAAGGAATTTCAAGAGTTACATTTCAAGCCGAATCAAAGACGCACGATATGAATTCAAGAATGCGAGATTTCCTAAAGGTTCTGCAGCCTCCCGAGGATAAGTACAGACGTCTCCGTACCGATCCGCGAGACTCTACTAAACCTACTCATGACTCGTGAGACCTATGTAACCTAGGCTCTAATACCAACTTGTCACGACCCTAAAACCGACCCGGTCGTGATGGCGCATATCATGAAACTAGGCCAGCCGACCCGACTCCCAAATCAAACCATTATTCTATAGAAGTCATTATTAAGCCATTAATTAATAAGAAATCTCATTGTATAAGTCTAAATAACTAGTGCGGAATAAATACACAAGCCCAGCATCGGGGTGTCACAAGTCACGAGCATCTACTAAGGTCTGAATACAACGAAAAGTCTGAAAATACACTAAAAATAGTCTAAGGAAGACAAGAGGAAGAAGAGCAGGGCTGCGAACGTCGGGCTACCTTGCTAACTCCGATGACTATTCCACTGAGCAATCAACACCCGCTACCGGGTTCAGAAATACCTAAATCTAAATCCGGTTAAAATTCTACTCCGTCGCCGCTCGACTCGGCCTCCAAATACTCCAAATATCAAGATTTCCCATGATTTCTTGCTCAAAAATCACCCCAAGCCGTATTCTTTCACCAAAAAAACGTCAAAATGAGCTAAAAAAATAGAACAGCATTAATAAACCCGATTCTGGTCGCTAAAAGCCATTTCCGGTCGCTAAAAGTGGTCCAATCTGGTCGCTAAAGGTGCACACCAGATATGATGTACCAGCAGTCTTTAATTTCACTAAAAAGGCTCTAACTCCATCATACGAACTCGGAATTCGATGATTCTTGTTCCTATGAGTCACAAATAACAATACGAACATAGTCCTTCAATTGAAACTCAATTTGGAGCTCATTTGCTCAGTGTGATACCTATTTCGCTCGTTAAACAATTAACTCACGATTCGCGTCAAAAACCCAATCACGACTTGATGAGATTAGACCAAACTTTTTAGATCACTCCTATAATTCATTATCAAAATTTCGATCTCTATAACTAAAAATGGACCTTTGGATCATTACATGCTTATGCTCAAAACGCCAAAATCTTCCAAAAACTCTTCCAAAACTTATCCGAGCCTCATGGGACCCCGACCAAACATGCCAACACACCCCATAACATCATTGAAACTTGTTCCAACCTTCGGAACGCTCAAAACAACATCAAAACATCGAATCACCCTCGGATTCAAGCCTAAGAATTCCAAAACTTCCGAATTCCGAATTCGATCAAAAAGTCTATCAAATCTCGTCCAAATGACCTGAAATTTTGCACACACGTCACAAATGACACAACGGACCTACTCCGATTTTCGGAATTCCATTCCGACCCCGATATCAAAATTTCCACTACCGACCGGAGAATGCCAAATTTCCAATTTTGCCAATTCGAGCCTAAATCTACCACGGACCTCCAAAATACATTCCAGACGCGCTCCCAAGTCCAAAATCACCTAACGGAGCTAACCAAATCACAGAAATCCAAATTCGAGATCGAATACTAAAAAGTCGAAACTTGGTCAAACCTTTCAAACTTAAAGCTTCAAACTGAGAATTGTTCTTCCAAATCTATTCCGATTATCCTGGAAACCAAAACCGACGAATTAGATAGTCATAATACATCACACGAGGCTAGTCATGCCCAAAAACTGGCGAGCAAAGTACAAAAGCTCAAAACGACCGGTCTGGTCATTTCCTCCCCCACTTAAACATACGTTCGTCCTCGAACTTGCCCAGGGTTGTTCCGAGAACCATCAAATCGCTGTGTAACCTTACGATGCACATACCTGGGGGTGATCCCATGTCACCCTATCCCATATATGTAAGGCCCCGTGAAAATTTGTGCCCAAAACCTAGTAGCTTGTAGTGTCAAGTTCCAGATGTGTTAGGAATGTGTAAAATTCTTTGCGGCTCGCAAGCTCGCCACGGTTCGGACCCTTTGTACTAATCTAAGCATTCAAAAATCAAAGAATCAAAGTTTTCCAGAAAAGTACTATTTTGCGGTCCAGAATGCGGTCGCAAATCAAGTATGCGGACCGCATTTCTGCCGCAGATTGAGTTAGTGGTTTGGTTAAAATTGAAGTCAAAATGCGGTCCATTATGCGATCGCATAACTGATATGCGGACCGCATTTCTATCGCAAAATGAGTCCATGTGCCGGTCAAATTTGAGGTCAATTATGCGGTGCATTATGCGACCGCAGATCGTGTATGCGGATCGCATTTCCGCCGCAAACCCAGATAGTAGGATCAGAGTTTTGGAGCACTTTTGCGGTCCATTATGCGGACCGCATTTCCACTCTGTGATCGCAAAGTGCTGTCACACCTCCTTTTTTACACCACCCCGAAAGGTAGTGTATAAGGGAGTTTTTCCACTTTAAGTGAAATTATTCGAAATGGGATTATTTATTTATTTTTATTCAGAGTCGCCACTTGGGATGGTTTGTTTTCTGGTGTCCCAAGTCACCGGTTTATTTTAAATCCCAAATCGAGGAAAATTCGACTTTCCTTTTGAAGTCTGCGAATCAGAAATTCTGAATAAGGAATTCTGTTAACCCGGGGGAAGGTGTTAGGCACCCCCGGATTCCGTGATTCTAGCACGGTCGCTTAAACTATTATAATTGGCCTATTATCTGATTTTAATACATGTTTTAACCTATGGTGCAATTCTAGATTTATTAACCGCTTTTAATTAATTTTAAAGAAGATTGAACGTCGTCTAAAACATGTCTTTGGATCGCGTCACATGAAATGCACCCGCAATCCGAAACACATGTTATTCAACGTTTTAGGATTTGGATTTGGGTCACATGAAATGCACACCCGAGTTTAAGGAAGTTAATTCAAAATTACGCGTCTAAAGTAATTACGCGTTTTCAAGTTTGCGAGGGCCATGGAAAGTTCGCTAATGGCACACCTCGATATCTAAAGGATTAAAATTAATTAAGTGAGGGCCATGAGTTTTGAGATTTTATTTGGCATGGCGCACCTCAAAACTATTCAACTAAATGAACTACGGATATTCATATTTAAGGCTAATTTGAAATTAAGTTTCACAACTACGTCAGGGGAACCATACCCGTAGCTATGAAAACTATTTAATTAAACGTGCCCAGAACATTTCTACTGATATTCAGCTTCTTATATCATATCAAAGATTGCAAAACAGACCAACTGTTACGAAAGGCATTGATTTCTCTATATCAACATGGCGGGGTGCAGAAATAGGCGATTTTAAGACATCTATTTAAAGGATAACCACTTTTCACAAAAGAATTTAAAGTTAAGGCATATGCTTATTCTGATTCCACACACGAAAATTGATTCACAGAAACAACTAAACTACTCCTATCAAACTTTGCATTTCTAATTCAACACATCTACTTTGCTTAATCACATTTCATCATTCTTAAACTCTCATTAAACAAACACGTTACTAATGACATACATTATTCTAAAACAAACATGCAAATGAAGCAGTAGTGCACTTCAGTAGGCATTTCTAAAAAATAAGTAGATATTAACGTGAGGATTCAAATCGTCTCAAGTTTTTCAAAACACATATACACAAATACTCATTAATAACATTGCTTCTTTCAACATGCATTATAAAATTCAGAAGTTATATATCATTCAATGGTGAGGAAAAAATGAACCTTTACATGAATCTGAAACTCGACACTGACCTCGACCGGAAAATCTTCTGACCCTCGACGGAATTACGATCCAAACCTCGAAACTTGCCGGAAAAAGCTCGACGGAAAGTTTGACTCGAACCTAACCAAAATACCGTTGTTTTGTTTGAGAAAGGGGGCTGTTTTTGAGTGTTCCTAGCTGGGTTTCTCCGTCAAAAATGGAGTTTCTGGAGCTGAATTTTAATGGAAGCTTCAGCTGGTTTTGGCGCAGGTTTTAGGACTGTTTTGGAGCGTATTTAGTGGCTATTTTTCAGTAGTGTTTCGGCTGTATTTGCTGTGTTTATGTGAAGAATGGAGAGGCTAGCGGCTGTGTTGGGATGCTATGGAGGGGCTGCTGCGAAGGAGACGAGTTCAGGGGTGGTTGGCAATGGGGTGGCTTGGAGTGACGGATCGCTGGTGTGACATGGAGGTTTCAGGCGTACTGTGGTGGCTGGTTTAACGTAGGAGATCAGATTACTGTTTTGGAGTTATACGGATGATTGAGTTTTCACATTTCTTAGGTCTCTTTCAGCTGATATCTTAGGCTCTATATTTCTGTGCATTTTTCTTCCTTTTGTGCTGCGGCGGCTGATTGTGTTTTTTTTTTGGTGTTTTTAGAGTGTTTGTGCTGTTAATTTATAGGGGTAGGAATTAGGTTAGGTCAAATGGGGAGAATGGCTATGGGCTTAATGTTCGGGCTATCCCAAATTGGGCATTTTCAATTAAGACCAAACAAAATTCGCCCCAAATTCAATACTCTTTCTTCTAACACAAGACCAAAAATACTACACCAATTATTAATTAATCATATTTGAGTAAATAACTATAAAAATAAAATTGACAGTTAAAATAAACTATTTTTGGTATTTTTCAAGATTTTATGACTACAAAACATTAATGCAACTACTCTTTTTTTTTAATTTTCATTTTCTTGTAATAAAATAAAGTAAAAGAGTCAAAATTAACTAAAATAGCTATATTAGGCCTAAATTAAATATTTACGTGTTAAAATATGAAAAGTCTTGGGGAGGGTCAAAAATTACATGTCTACAGCTGCCCCTCTTTGACTGGAAACACGAAGAGTTTTCAGACAAAGAATGACTAGACAGGTTTTTTGACCCGACCCTTATTTGGAGAGACCAAAACTAAAAGAACAGAGAATGTGACTGAGCCCTGGTATCTGAGCTGCCTACATATCCTTGGCTATAAAGGAATCAGGCCACGTGTAGTTCAGAAGTGAATGAGGTGATGGAGTACCGAGGTTGAGAGCCGAGCGAGGTGTCGTCGAGGTTCCGGTCCGCGGTCCCGTTCATTACATCAAAATCAAAATTAAAAAGACTAACTAAGCCTATCAGCTACGAGTTACAAGATTCCTATCTATAAATCTCTTGAAGCTTGATCTTGAGTCTTGGCTAGGTCTTGCTGCAGACTCCGATCTGAATCTTGATGCTCGTTAGCTATAGGTGCTGATTCTTTCTTCAGCTTTGGATCAAGGCTTGACATGTGAAGCTTGTGACTTCAATCATATCTTGAGCAGTCCGCGTCCTTCTGCACTTCAACACTTTGAGTTCACTTCTTTTTTGTTCTTTTTCTTCTTTTTCTTTATTTTGGATTGAGACTCATTCTTTTAGTTATCTCGAATCCTATGTCTCGAGGTAAAACCTGCTCAGACACCAAAACAAACAAACGAACGAAATTTTTCTGCCCCAGTTTTCACTAGGAAAATTTCATGAGTTATTTGTAACAAAAATCTAAACTTATTTTTTTCTTCTTCTTTTTTTTTAAAGCAAATAAAATAAGGATTGCATCTATCTAGAAGGGAAAAGATCAGGGGATAGAGCCCTTTATCTAAAAATGTCAACTCAGGGATTGGAGCCCTAATGTTAGCGAAAAGGCGACTAGGGAATGGAGGCCCTATGTCTAAAAAGCTCAACTCAGGGATTGGAGCCCTAATGTTGGCAAAAGGCGACTAGGGAATGGAGGCCCTATGTCTAAAAAGGCACAACTCAGGGATTGGAGCCCTGATGTTGGAAAAGATTACCAGGTTATGTTGGCATCAGCTAGGAAGTGAGACCCTAATGTTGAAAAAGCAGACTACTGAATTGTGTACCTATGCTAAAATGAATCAAGAATGATTTTTTTTCTTTTTTTTTTTCTTTTTTAGAAAAAAACAACTTTTAAACAAATTTCTCAAACGCTGTTTTTTTTTTCAAAGGCATGAACAAAAGACCTTTTTTTTTTCGAGACATCCTTTTTTCTTTTTTTTTTTTCAAATTATCCTAGGAGAAAATTCGTCAGACTAGGTCTTCTATCTTAGGAGAAAAATTCATCAGACTATGATTTTGATCCTAGGAGAAAGTTTATCAGACTAGAGCTTTTTTTTTGGTTATCTTAGGAGAAAAATTCATCAGACTAAGATTTCTATCCTAGGAGAAAGTTCATCAGACTAGGTCTTCTATCTTAGGAGAAAAATTCATCAGACTAAGATTTCATTCCTAGGAGAAAGTTCATCAGACTAGGTCTCTTTATGGTATCTTAGGAGAAAGATTCATCGGACTAAGATTTCTATCCTAGGAGAAAGTTCATCAGACTAGGGAGTCCGAAACTTAAATAGTGCCTTTTTGGGCACAAAATACATTTTTACTGTTAAAAAAAAAAAAGTTACATAACTACATAATTCGCAGTATAAAACTGCGAATTACTAGTGATTCGCAGTATTATACTGTGAATTATTAAAAAAAATAATTTTTTTAACACTTCGCAGTATAATACTGCGAACAACCCTCCGTCATTGGATATCGTGCGTCCCTGTACTTGAGTTTGAGTATTATTTATTATATACTCTACTTGAATGTTCATTAAATTCTTTTTGTTGTTTCAATGGGACACTCAAAACTACTTCATGAAAAGTGGACTACAGTATTTATTATTATTTGGAGAAGCGAATAATTTTTCCTTATCATAGTTTTGAAACGTTTTAAGANAAAAAAGGCGACTAGGGAATGGAGGCCCTATGTCTAAAAAGCTCAACTCAGGGATTGGAGCCCTAATGTTGGCAAAAGGAGACTGCTAAATTGTGTACTTATGCTAAAATGAACCAAGAAGGATTTCTTTTTCTTTTTTTTTTAGAATAAAAACAACTTTTTTTTTCAAAGGCACGAACAAATGACCCTTTTTTTTTCGAGACATTCTTTTTTTTCAAATTATCCTAGGAGAAAATTTGTCAGACTAGGTTTCCTATCTTAGGAGAAAGATTCATCAAACTAAGATTTTGATCCTAGGAGAAAGTTCATCAGACTAGGTCTTTTTTTTTTTGGTTATCTTAGGAGAAAAATTCATCAGACTAAGATTTTGATCCTAGGAGAAAATTCATCAGACTAGGTCCATTTTTATTATCTTAGGAGAAAGATTCATCAGACTAAGATTTTGATCCTTGGAGAAAATTCATTGGACTAGGTTTTCTATCTCAGGAGAAAAATTCATCAGACTAAGATTTTGATCCTAGGAGAAAATTCATCAGACTAGGTCCCTTTTTTTTGTTTTCTTAGGAGAAAAATTCATCAGACTAGGATTTCTATCCTAGGAGAAAATTCATCAGACTAGGTCTTCTATCTTAGGAGAAAGATTCATCAGACTAAGATTTTGATCCTAGGAGAAAGTTCATCAGACTAGGTCCATTTTTGTTATCTTAGGAGAAAAAATTCATCAGACTAAGATTTCTATCCTAGGAGAAAATTCATCAGACTAGGTTTCCTATCTTAGGAGAAAGATTCATCAGACTAAGATTTATATTGGGAGGAAAATTCATCAGACTAGGACTTTTTATCATAGGAGGAAAAATGTGAAGATCAATGGCAAGATTTTATGCACAATAGCAAGACAAATAAAGGCAAAGATTTGAGAAACTTCCCTTTGTTGGCTCTTCACTTCTTTTTTTTTGTTGGTTTTTTTTCCTCTTTTTTTTCTCTTTCTTTCTTTTTCTCTTTTCTTTCCCTTCTTTTTTTTGGATCACTTTTCTTGCACTGCTTTGTTCCTGTTGCAAACAAAGAAAAATTTGTCAGTATTGAAAATAGTGGTCGGTTTGTGGCCTTGAATCTTGGGCAGCTTGGCTTCTGCTCAATCAGCTTGAGTCGGTTTCAAGAGACTTCCGCTCTGCGTCAACCATGATTGTTTCACACCCATTACCATTTGTATTTGTTGCTCAATCAACCTTGTCCCGATTGGAGATCTTTGCTCAGGTGACCTTTCTGATATCTTCAATGACTTTCTGCTTTTTGAGCAATTTGTCTGTCAGAAAGAATCACAAGTTATCTTTGCTTGCGCCAAGTAGGCTGACAAGAGTCTTGGGGGGAGCTTTTGCATGAATCCTTAAGGCATGTTGACTGTAACAACTAAGTGTGCTGGCCGAATTTACTTTGTGCAACCGAAAAGCTGGTAGCAGATTTTGACATCTTTTCTGCTTGTTTTGACAAAGCTGACTCAGAGCGAAGGAC
>NW_017673211.1:107753-146070 GCF_001879085.1 Nicotiana attenuata
TATATATATATATATATATATATATATATATATATATATACTAGTCTCTATGAACGTGCCTCGCACGTTATTGCCCATCAATCATCACAACCAAACACTTAGGTAATTTTTGTAATTCATATTATTTTTTTAGAAATCAGTAATTTTTTTTCTTGGTAATAGAAAACAATAAATTATTTGTTAGGAAGAGCATTTATTTTTGCTGAAAAATTTATCTGAAAAAATGTAATTCTTGTAATCCTTTTTATATTTTATCTAATTTGAAAAGCTCTTGTTTGGTCATAGTTTTTGCTCGTTATTCAATGACCATCTAATAAAATCATATTTAAAATTGAATAAGATCTTCAATATATTTGCTATTTTAAAAGTTTAATTTTGTTCAACATACGATTATTTTTAAGGAAATAATTTATTTTGCGAAGGGTATAAAATTTGATTAATATGTTGAAAATATTCTTGTTGATCATCATTCCAATTTAAAGTTTGTAGAACCATGTATATATTAACATAATCATGTCATTTATTAATTATAGATAAATTTTCAGATAAAATTAATTGATAATCTTAAAAGTGCTATTAATATGTGAAGTTCACTGATAATGCAAAGAAGAAACCTTTGCACTATCAATATATATTACTTAAATATTAATTCATATTCTAATAAAAATACTAACGAATATGTGAAGTTCACATATAATGCAAAAAGAAACCCTATCCACCACTAATATATATGACGTAAATCCTATTGAAAATATCTTAGGCGAAGAAAGACATTAATAATAGCTTGTTTGACTAATTTTCTAAAATCAGATTAATTTGAAAAGTATTTTTTTAGAGTGCATTTCAAAAAAGTACTTTTAGTGAGAAATAATTTGTGTTTGGCTAATTAATTTGAAAAAAAAATACTTTTGAGCAACAATTAGTGTTTGACCAAGCTTTTAAAAGTGCTTCTAAGTGTATTTTTCTCATAAGAGCTTTTTAAAAAAAATATATTTAGAAAGAAACTACTTCTTTTGCTTCTCAAAAACTATTTCTGTTTCTACACAAAAGCATTTTTTTTTCTTCTAAAAGCTTGGCCAAAGACCTTAACTTTAGAAGGATAAAATACTTTTAGGAAAATAGGCATTTTTTACCCAAAAGAAACTTACACCAAACATGCTAGGTCCCTTTTTTCGTTATCTTAGGAGAAAAATTCATCAGACTAGGATTTCGATCCTAGGAGAAAGTTCATCAGACTAGGTCTTCTATCTTAGGAGAAATATTCATCAGACTAAGATTTCAATCCTAGGAGAAAGTTCATCAGACTAGGTCCTCTATAGGAGAAAGATTCATTAGACTAAGATTTTGATCCTAGGAGAAAATTCATCAGACTAGGTCCCTTTTTCGTTATCTTAGGAGAAAGATTCATCAGACTAAGATTTTTATCCTAGGAGAAAATTCATCAGCCTAGGTTTTCTATCTTAGGAGAAAAATTCATCAGACTAAGATTTTGATCCTAGGAGAAAATTCATCAGACTAGGTCTCTTGTTATCTTAGGAGAAAAACTCATCAGACTAAGATTTTGATCCTTGGAGAAAATTCATCAGACTAGGTCCTTTTTTGTTATCTTAGGAGAAAAATTCATCAGACTAAGATTTTTATCCTAGGAGAAAGTTCATCAGACTAGGTCTTCTATCTTAGTAGAAAGATTCATCAGACTAAGATTTTGATCCTAGGAGAAAATTCATCAAACTAGATCCCTTTTTTTTTGTCAACTTAGGAGAACGATTCATCAGACTAAGATTTATATTGGGAGGAAAATCCATTAGACTAGGACTTTTTATCCTAGGAGGAAAAATGTGAAGATCAATGGCAAGATTTTATGCGCAATAGCAAGACAAATAAAGGCAAAGATTTGAGGAACTTCCCTTTGTCGGCTCATCTCTTCTTTTCTTTTTTTTTCTTCTCTTTTTTTTTTCTTTTTTTTTTTGTTTTTTCTTTTTTTTTCTTTTTTTTAAAACCATTTTCCTTGCACTGCTTTGTTCCTGCTGCAAACAAAGAAAAATTTGTCAATTTTGAAAATGGTGGTCGGTTTGTGGCCTTGAGTCTTGAGCAGCTTGGCTTTTGCTCGATCAGCTTGAATCGGTCTCAAAAGACTTTTGTTCTGCACCCACTCTGATCGTTTTACACCCAGTACCATTTATATTTGTGGCTCAATCAACCTTATCCCAATTGGAGATCTTTCTTAGGTGACCTTTTCTGATATCTTGAATGACTTTCTGCTTTTTGAGCAATTTGTCTGTCAGAGAGAATCACAAGTTATCTTTCTTGTGCCAAGTAGGCTGACAAGAGTCTTTTTGGGGGAGCCTTTGCATGAATCCTCAAGGCACATTGAAAGTAACAACTGAGTGTACCGGCCAAATTTACTTTATGCAACTGAAAAGCTGGTAGCAGATTTTGAAATCTTTTCTTTCTTGTTTTGACAAGGACTGACTTAGAGTGAAGGACACAATGATGCAAAGAAACAGTATTAACAAGAAATACCCCTGTCAGAAGGACAGAAGAAAGAGTTTTTTTTCCTTTTCTTTTTTTTCTTTTTTTTTAATAACTAGCCTTAATGGTCATGACATGCATTTTGGACTTAACGGCCTGATCTATCAAACTAATCCAATCTTCCCTTTTACCATTCTTATGACCTTTGAAGTCGGGCTTGTTCGTGTCGATCCTTTGCATCGGCTTCATGACTCACATTCGACTAGTGGTGCCCCGAGGAGTTTTTACCAACAAGTCTCTCTCATTTATTTATCTCTGCTTACCGTCGCCTTATAGTGCCCATGAGGGTTTTCACTAGTAAGACTCTCTCATTTTTCTTTTTCTTTTGCTTTCTTGTGTGAGCAACTTGACAGTGTTTGTCGCGTGAGAACCGTTGCTCATTGCATGCTTCTCTTGGCATTCTTGAAGGCATATCGGGAGGTCTTTGTTTGGAAGGTTTTTGGATAGGGATGGAAAGAAAGGATGTCAAGAAGGCTCAAAAATAGACTCAATGTAAAGGGGGTTGTAGACTTACAACTTTTGGAATCAACTCTTTCAAAAGTGAAATAAAATTTTTGCCCCAGTTTCAGATACTAGAATTTTTTTTTGGAATTTTTTCTTGAATTCTTATTTGGTTGGACCGAACCGTGAGGCTGCCTACGTATCCTTTTTTTTAAAGGAATCAGGTCTAACGTAGTTCAAACATCTGACCTAACTATTTTTCATCTTTCTTTCTGTTTCTTTTTTTTTTCTTTTTTTTTGTTTGCCCCAGCTTCTGTCTTCTGAGGGCATGGACCTTCGACAGTTCTTTTCTTCTTCATTTTTTTTCATTTGAACTTTTCTAAGAATTGCCCCAGTTTGTACTCTTGGGACATAGACTTTTTTTCTTTTCTTTTTCCCTATTTTTTAATTTTTTTGTTTTTTCACTCTTGACTCTAAACTTGATTCCAAAAGAGGGTGGTCAAGGAAAATAACACAGGCTCAAAGGGGTGACAAAGGGTATAAAGTGTTTGGGTAGCAGAAAAAGGGCCTCCCAGCCTCGAGAACGCCAATTATAGAATCTTTTCGCGATCACAGCATTGACGAACATGTCTGTCTTCTTGGTGTGTCGTTGTCACAAGACATTTTCCATCCCCTAATGTCAATCTTTCCAACAGACTTCAATTGATTAAACATCCTCAAGCCCGATCTTCACAATGAATTGAAGGTGAATTTTACTCGACCTTAATTCCAAAGTATTTCAACTCTTTATTCATCCTCAAAAGTGTTTTTTTTCAGTTATCCAATTCCAGATTAAATCAGTTTCTAATATCTGGCCAAAATTTCCGCATGCATGTCATGTCATTAGAACTAGCGAGAAAAGAACTAGGAATAGAATGACACGAAAGGACAAACTGTATTTTATTGAATAAGGATGGAAGGGTTTGACAACTAAACGAGCATCTGAGTTACAACCCTAAAATAACCCGGATAATGAAAACAGCAACAAAAACAGACAGACATGACTCATACAAACAGAATGGAAGGATAGAAGGGTTTGACTCAATAAAACAAATAAAATCTGGATCACAACCCTGAAATAACCCAGATAACAGAAAAAACATCAAAACAAGCTACCAAGATTCCTTCCGAGTGAGGAGAGAATGACTTTTATATTGCTAAGCTTGACATTTAGCCACCAATTTGCTCATCAGAATCACCGTGGCCTTCTCCAATTTCAAAATCATTAACTTCAGTTAGCAAGTTCCCGAGAGTATTCTCACACTCCAAGTCGCCACGCATCATCTCCACAAAGTGTGTATCATCATGTGTAGGTAAAGGATTCTGCACGATATTCTGGGTATCACTGTCTTGGATCACAATCAGGTTTTCCTGGATCATCCTTTCTATTTCACTTTTCAAATCCCGACAGCTTTCAACATTGTGCCCCTGGGCACTGGAATGGTATTCACATCTTTTAGAAGGGTCAAAGCTTCTTGCACGTGGGTCCACATGATTTGGAGGAATGGGTGCAATCATGTCATGCTGCTTTAATTTCTCAAACAAGCTTGCATAAGACTCTCCTATTTGTGTAAAATTATCTTTCAATCTTTGTTTCCCGTTTTACCCCAGGCTTGGATGTGGGTTATAGGGCATTTGAAAATTTTGCAGAGGCTGCTGGAGGTTTTGAGGTGTTAGTGCTCGCCTTCTGGGGTGTCTTGGTGGCCGGGCAACATACTGAGGTGCAGCAACAGAGTATTGAGGGTTCTGAGGTGGATAATAGTGCTCAGGGGAGTCATGGAAAACCTGAGGAGGCTGCTCATACCTTCGAGATGTTCTTCTGGGACCTGTTCTCGACCCAGATGTCATCATGATTTCTTCAACCTTCTCATTCGTGTCACCAGATTCAATTTGGACAGCCTGAGTTGCAGCTTTGAGAGCTGCTTGACTTATAATTTTGCCTGTCTTAAGGCCATTCCCTATCATTTCTCCCATTTTGATTGCTTCCGAGAAGGATTTGCCAACTGCGAACATCATGTTTTGAAAGTAATCTGGCTCTTGAGCCTGAAGAAAGACAGTGATTAGCTCGTGGTCATCCATGGGTGGCTTAACTATAGCTGCTTGTTCTCTCCATTTAATGGCATATTCCCTGAAACTTTCAGTTGGTTTCTTCTTCAGGTTTGAAAGGGAATTGTGGTCTGGGGCAATGTCAATATTGTATTGGAACTGTTTGACAAAGGCCTGTGCCATGTCATCTCAGACATACTAGCGAGACGTGTCTTGATCCATAAACCATTCGGAGGCTACTCCCGTAAGGCTTTCCCGAAAATAAGCAATCAGCAATTCTTCATTTCATCCCGCACCTCTCAGTTGATTGCAATACCTTTTCAGGTGGGCTATGGGGTCTCCATGTCCATCATACTTTTCAAATTTGGGAGTCTTGAAATGTCACGACCCGGATTTCCCACCATCGGGATCGTGATGGCGCCTACTCGTGGTAGCTAGGCAAGCCAACTTATTTACCTTTCATTAATAAATAAATCTGTTAACAATCCATAGCATCAATAAGAAACACGGAATTTAATAATAATAATAATAATAGCGGAAGTCTAATTTATAAGTCTGAATCAAAACGCGGAATAGTCAACAATAGCCTCTACCCAAGATTTGGTGTCACATTACTCACGAACCACTAAGAATAAACTAAATACAAAGGTCTGAAAGAAATATAACAGCTGTCTGTCTCGAAAACAATGAGGCAACAGTCAAAAGGAAAACATAAAGAAGAGACGACGGGCCTGCGGACGCCTGCAAGGCTACCTCAGTCTCGTGAATAGGAAAGTCTGCTCCCGAACTACTGCTGCTGTTGCTCCTCAAAACCTGGACCTGTGCAAAAATGCACAAAAGTGTAGCATCATCACAACCGACCCCATGTGCTGGTAAGTGTCTAGCCTAACCCCGGCGAAGTAGTGACGAGGCTAGACTGGACATCACATAAACCTGTGCAGTTATAACTATACAGAGGGAATCGAATACCAAGTAATTAACAACATGGGAGAGGAGACATGCTAAGGGGAGATACAATACTAACATCAATCCAGAGTAACAACTAAAACAGCTTAGGTTCACAATGAACAAAGAATCAATACTCCAGTACAAACACATAGCCTCAATAACTGTTGCGGCGTGCAACCCGCTCCATAATTACTATTGTTGCAGCGTGCAACCCGCTCCACAAATACCACTGTTGCGGCGTGCAACCCGACCCATATCATAATCATGTATAATTGTTGCGGCGCGCAACCCGATCCTCACCTTTTACTGTTGCGGCGTGCAACCCGATCCTAAATATCATTATTGCGGTGCAACCCGATCCCCAGTATCATTTAACAGTCCGACTCCCCAAACAACAGTCAAAATTATGGGGCATAAAAATAAGTAAATATTTGACAAACATCCCGACAAGGGAATAACCAACAACGCTTTCTCTTTCTTACTTTTCTTATCTTAGAGTTCACTCTACTATTTTGAGCCAACGCTCCAAAGAAACAAGTCATTTCGTATAATTTCAATATTCTTATCACAATTCGAGCCTATGCTCCCAGGAATCAAATGATCATATTACCGTTCACATGTTATTCACAACATATAGAAATCCTCCAATAAACACGGAGTTCACAACCAAGTCATGATAATCACGTTATAAGGACTCACGGTCATGCTAGACACCAATGTATAGATACTCGTCACCATGCCTATACATCGTACTCGATCACATAGCAATTAGCAACAAGACTCAACTCCTATTCCCTCAAGCTAGGGTTAAACCAAAGCTTACCTCAAAGCCTTGAAATCCACTTAATCCTCAACTATTGCTTTACCTCGCGGTTCCACCTCCAATTCGCTCGAATCTAATCACACATTGCTCAATTACTTTAATAAACATTATATGAATTAATTTGAATGCATAAAATGAGTGTCCCAAGTTTTTCCCAAAAATTCCAAAATTGCCCCCGGGCCCACGTGGTCAAAACTCGAGGTTCGAACCAAAATCTGGTTAACCATTCCCCCACGAGTTCAAATATATAATTTGTTTTGAAATCGGACCTCAAATCGAAGTCCAACTCCCCAATTTATAGAAAACCTATGTTCTACCCAAAAATCCCAATTTCACCCATGAAAATCTTTGATTTCAAGTAGAAAACATGTTTAATGATGTTAAAGATTGAAAGAATTGAGTAAAAATCAACTTACAAGTGATTTGGGATGAAGTTTGCTCTTGAATATTCGCCTATGGTGTTTGGGTTTTGAAAGAATGGTGAAAAGTGGTGAAAATTCGACTAAGTATAAAATTTGCTGGGCCTCGGATATGGGAAATGCGAAGGTAAGTTCGCATTTGCGAACATCACAGGCTTGGGAATTGCGACCACAAGGATCGCATTTGCGAACTCGGGTCTGGTGGACTAGGTTCGCATTTGCGAACATCCGATCGCATTTGCGATCATGGCCATATCGCATTTGCGAACAGTGGCGTCGCATTTGCGACCCAAGCTAAAACCCTTCCATCTCGCATTTGCGATGGGGAACTCGCAATTGCGAGTCTCGCATTTGCGAGGAATCTTTCGCAAATGCGAGAATACCAGACCTGATCTGCAATTTTTTCTTTCAAAGTTCAAAAATGCAACTCGACACCTATCCAAAACTCACCCGAGCCCTCGGGGCTCCAAACAAAACACGCATTCAATGATTTTGATGTTATTTTGGCGATTTGATCGCACGAGCAAGTCCGTAGGATGTTTTTGAGGAAGCCTCAAAACACATGATTCTTCTTCTAAACTTCATAACCTTTCAAGATTTGAACTCATAGTCCGAAACACGTCAAACGACGTCCGGTTTCGACCAAACTTTACAAAAAGCGCTTAACACATATTTAAGACTTATACCGGGCGTCGGAACCAAAATACGAGCCCGATACCATAGTCTTTTAATCAATTTTCATTTCCATTTTCCTTAATAATTTCAGAAAAACAATTTCACAGAAAAATTTATATCTCGGGCTCTAGAACTCGGAATTCGATTCCCGGCACATGCCTGAGTCCCATATTTTTCTACGGACCTTCCGGGACCGTCCGATCTCGGGTCCGGGTCCGTTTACCAAAAATGTTGACCAAAGTCAACTATAATCATATTAATATCAAAATTCTTCAAATTTTTCACGGAATTCACATATTTCAACATAAAAGCTTTCCGGTTACGCGCCCGGATTGCGCACGCAAAAGGAAAGAATTAAAAATTGAGGTTTTAAGGCCTCGAAAGTACGGAATGGATGAGAAAATAGGCGATGACCATTTGGGTCGTCACATCCTCCACCTCTAAAACAACCGTTCGTCCTCGAACGGACAAAAGAAAGAAGTACCTGAGTCGGGGAACAGATGTGGATAACGGCTCCGCATATCGGACTCGGACTCCCAGGTCGAGGCCTCAGGGGGCTGACCTCTCCACTAAACACGAACAGAGGGAAAACTCCTAGATCTCAACTGACGGACCTGCCGGTCTAGAATGGCTACCGGCTCCTCCTCATAAGATAAATCTTTGTCCAACTGGACAGTGCTGAAGTCTAATACATGGGTAGAATCGCCGTGATACCTCCGAAGCATAGACACATGAAAAACTGGATGCACGGCTGATAAGCTAGGTGGCAATGCAAGCCTATAAGCCACCTCTCCTACTCGATCAAGAATCTCAAACGGACCAATGTACCTAGGGCTAAGCTTGCCCTTCTTTCCGAATCTCATCACGCCCTTCATAGGCGACACCCGGAGGAATACTCGCTCTCCGATCATGAAAGCTACATCTCGAACCTTACGATCTGCATAGCTCTTTTGCCTAGACTGAGCTGAACGAAGTCTGTCCAGAATGACCTTGACCTTCTCCAAGGCCTCCTGAACTAAATCTGTACCTATCAACCGAGCCACTCCCGGCTCAAACCATCCAATCGGAGACCGGCACCGCCTACCATATAAGGCCTCATAAGGAGCCATCTGGATGCTCGACTGGTAGCTGTTATTGTAGGCAAACTCTGCTAAAGGCAAGAACTGATTCCATGAACCTCCAAAGTCAATAACACAAGCCCGGAGCATATCCTCCAAAATCTGAATAGTCCGCTCGGACTGACCGTCCGTCTGAGGATGGAACGCTGTGCTCAACTGAACCTGGGTACCTAACTCCTACTGAACCGCTCTCCAGAAGCGCGAGGTAAACTGCGTCCGAAATGATAGATACCGGCACTCCATGAAGGCAAACAATCTCCCGGATATAAATCTCAGCTAACCTCTCGGATGAATAGGAGACTGCCACTGGAATGAAATGCGCTGACTTGGTCAGCCTATCAACAATGACCCAAATAACATCAAACTTCTTCCGAGTCAGCGGAAGTCCAGTAATGAAATCCATGGTAATCCTCTCCCACTTCCACTCGGGGAGCTCAATCCTCTGAAACAAACTACCGGGTCTCTGATGCTCATACTTGACCTGCTGACAGTTCAGACACCGAGCCACATACGCAACAATATCATTCTTCATCCTATGCCACCAATAATGCTGCCGCAAGTCCTGATACATCTTCGCGGCGCCCGGGTGAATAGAATACCGAGAACTATGGGCCTCCGCTAAGATCAACTCTCGAATCAACATTAGGCACACAAACTCGCCCCTGCAAACTCAAAACACCATCATCATCTAAGGTCACCTTCGTGGAACCTCCACGCTGTACCGTGTCTCTCAGGACACACAAATGGGGATCATCAAATTGCCGATCACGGATACGCTCCAATAGAGAAGAACGAGCGACCGTGCAAGCCAACACTCTGCTAGGCTCAGAAATATCTAATCTCACAAATCGGTTGGCCAAAGCCTGAACATCTAAAGCAAGCGGTCTCTGGCTGACCGGGATATAAGCAAGACTACCCATGCTGGCGGACTTTCTACTCAATGCATCGGCCACCACATTGGCCTTACCCGGGTGATATAAGATAGTGACATCATAATCCTTCAACAACTCCAACCACCTCCTCTGCCTCAAATTCAAATCCTTTTGCTTAAATAAGTACTGTAGACTCTTATGATCAGTGAACACCTCGCACGTCACGCCATACAAATAGTGCCTCCAAATCTTCAAGGCGTGGACAATGGCTGCCAACTCCAGATCATGCACTGGATAGTTCTTCTCATGAATTTTCAACTACCTCGAAGCATAGGCAATGACCTTGCCATCCTGCATCAACACTGCTCCAAGCCCAACACGGAAAGCATCACAATAAACAGTATAGGGCCCTGAACCTGTGGGCAGAACCAACACCGGTGCCGTAGTCAGAGCTGTCTTGAGCTTCTGAAAGCTCGCCTCACACTCATCCGACCATCTGAATTGGGCACCCTTCTGGGTCAATCTGGTCATCGGGGCTGCAATAGATGAAAATCCCTCCACAAACCGTCTGTAGTAGCCTGCCAACCCCAAGAAACTCCGGATCTCTGTAGCTGATGTTGGTCTAGGCCAATTCTTGACTGCCTCTATCTTCTTTGGGTCCACCTGAATACCCTCAGCTGATACAACGTGACCCGGGAATGCAACTGAACTCAGCCAGAACTCACACTTGGAGAACTTGGCATATAACTGACTATCCCTCAGAGTCTGAAGAGCCACTCTAAGGTGTTGCTCGTGCTCCTCCTGGCTGCGGGAGTACACCAAAATATCATCAATAAAGACTATCACGAACATGTCCAAATATGGCCTGAACACTCGGTTCATCAACTCCATAAATGCTGCTGGGGCATTGGTCAATCCAAATGACATAACCAGGAACTCCTAATGCCCATACCGAGTGCGGAAGGCTGTCTTAGGGACATCGGATGCCCTAATCCTCAATTGATGGTAGCCAGATCGCAAGTCAATCTTGGAGAATACCCTGGCACCCNCATTCCTAGTCGCCTTTTGCCAGAATAGGGCTCCAATCCCTAGTTGAGATTTTTAGACATAGGGCCTCCATTCCCTAGTCGCCTTTCGCCAGCATAGGGCTCCAATCCCTAGTTGAGATTTTTAGACATAGGGCCTCCATTCCCTAGTCGCCTTTTTGCCAGCATAGGGCTCCAATACCTAGTTGAGATTTATAGACACAGGGCCTCCTTTCCCTAGTCGCCTTTTGCCAGCATAGTGCTCTAATCCCTAGTTGAGATTTTTAGACATAGGGCCTCTATTCCCTAGTCGCCTTTCGCCAGGTTAGCGCTCCAATCCCTATGAGCACGTGATTTTTGCCCTAAGCAGTAATTCCCAAATTTCAAATAAAGCAATTTTTTCTAGTATTTTATAATTTGTTGTGAATTTTGTGGCATTCTTTGGTAATTGTTGAATTTTTATTTGTGCATTTTAATTCATATGAAAATACCAAAAATATGCATTGGCATTTAGGGATTTAATTTCACAATAATTAGTTTTAGAATAAACTATAAAAAAAAATTGCAAGAAAATAGTTCATCGCATTACTAATTATTGCATTTGTTTTAAATAGAGTTATAAATAATTCTAGGAGTTAAATAGTGTAATTAGGTATTTACTTTGTTTTAGCATTTTATAAAATCAGAAAAATAAATAAATACAAAAAAATATATATACAAAAATGGATAAAAAGAAAAAAGGAAAAATTAAAATGGTCTTCATTGGAGACCAAATTTGGGCCAAAATCAGTTAGCCCCAATAAAATTCCCACGCCCAGGCCCAAATGCTCGGCCGGTCCAGGTGCCTCTTCATCAAACGACGTCGTTTTGACGTCGTTAATCACGACCATCCATTTCCCCAGATCCAGCGGCCACAATTGGCTCTCAAAATGTAATAAAAATGTAATAATTTTTATACAAAATGTAACGACAACTCCCATCTTCCTCGTACNAATTGGACTACTCAAAAATGTAATAAAAAATCGTTAACAACTTTTTTATACCAAAAACTCGTAACCGCAACTCCCATCTTCCTCGTACAACCTTAACCCCGCCTTCCTCCACCGTCCTCCGCCCTAGCCCCACCGCCCTCCGCCGTCCGCCGCCGGCCGGAAATCGTCGCTGCCGGCGGCGATGCTCCGATGACCACCAAAAATACACCATTGAATCCCCTCGTCTTCCCCTGTCCAACCATGCCCTCAGCTCCCCTCGAATCATAGCCAGTCGTCTCAAATATTCCATCAAAGTTTCCGGCCAAGTTGCAAACTCACCCAAACTGGCCCAAATTCGTACCAAATGTCCCTCATCCCTCCCCCATCATTAATCCCTAACCAAAACCTTTTGAATCTTGCCAGAGCTTCTCGAATTTCAGATCTTAGAACCGGCAGAACCCTAGCTCAGAAATTTTAGGGATTTTGGACCGTAATTTCCCTAATCATGTGTGTTCTTTTGAAAACACACGATTAGGGATGTTACGCGTCAAGAATCTCGGAGGATTCAAACAATTGGCCATTCAGAGTTCACCCCATAGTCAGTCGAGTGCTCAAACTAAGTAAGTTTTCCTTGTTCTTCTCCGTTAGTCTCTTTATCTTGAACTGATATTTCCCCTTGATCAATCAACTTAGGGCATGAGTTTATTTCTCCTCATTTTTTTTCAGTTGAACCAGTGTTCAACTAGGTTAGCCTATTTCTGATTTGATAATCTTCATTGTCTTTTAATCAATAGTAAGAATTGGGTCGTTTGTCAATTTAGTTGTGACTGAGTTCTTTAGAATTAGGATTGATCATGTTTAGGATTTAGTTTAAGTTTTGAGTCGCTTAAATCTTCTCCAGGCCTCATGAATGTTTAAGTTGTTCTATTAGTTGTGTGTGTCGAATCTGTTTGCTTAACAGTTTTGATCAATACTATTTGAGCACTGTTTTGCTTGAACTTGTTACTAGTAGTTGTTAATCCAAAAATCAGTAGTTATTTGAATTTAGGATTGGCGATTGGATTGGTGGCTGGTTAATTTGCAGAAATAATTATTTGGACCAGGGTCAGTTAGAATGTTTAGTGTAGTTAATGTAGGCTAGTAATTTCAGGAGGTTCAAAGGGTAGTTTAGGCATAGGGAAAGGGTACTTTCATCAGATTTGGTAATTTTTGAAGAGGGGTAAGGATAGAATAGTGATTGTAATAGGCATAGAACTTTCTAGGAGGGACTATAGTGTAAGTTCTAATAAACTTAAGTTAGTTGCTTGTGTAACAAGTCAGAAATAATGGGGTAAACACTGAAATTAGAATAGGGACTAAGGGGGTAAAGGGAAAAATCTGAAATTGGATTAAGTTCACCTATAAATAGGCATTCACTTGCCTTGAGAAAGGGAGTTTTTCTGAATAGCCATCTCGACCCCCCCCCCCCCTCAAAACCCTCTGATCATCCTCAAGTTTCAAAAAACAACAGAAAAGTAAAAAATTACTATTCCATTAATCTCTCCTAACCTCATTCTCAAATTTCAGTCATTAATCCCATTTCCTAGCTCGTTAAGGATAAGAAGTAACCTGAACTCATCTGTGTATGCTCACTTTGGATATTCACAAGCTTTTCGAATCATGTGTGCATGAGATTTACTTAGTCCAGGTTGATTTGTTGTTTGTTCACTGGGGATGGCAGTCCTGGGTTCATTTTTAGCTGTTTGGTGCTGTTTGGATTAATCTGTGAACTCTATTGGCTCTCTAATTTATTCTGAGCTGTTGGGTCTGTGCTGGACTGTTGTTGAGATTTTAAATTGGTTTTCTGAGCTGCTGCTGAAGTTGTTACTGCTGCTAATCTCTCCCTTTTCTTATTTGCAATTACCAGGTACACATTCGAATCTGCCCTGCTGTAACATTAAGCTTGAAATGGAATACAAATGTTCATCTGTTTGGTTTTGAAGTGTACTGTTTGGACTGTGATGTATTGATAGTTAAATAGGTGTTAGATTCAATCAGCATAGTGTCGAATCAATTTTGTAATATGTGTGTAAATGCTGGACTGTTAACTGGACTGTATAACTGGACTATTCATATGAACTGTGCAATGGATTTTAATTCTGATTATGTAATTAATTTCTGGGAAGAGTGCATCCAATGTTCAATTTCTGTATTTAAAACTGGGCAATATTAGATTGATGTCAATAGGACAACTTGAATAAATTCTAGACTGGTTCGATTTTTAGTTCGTAACAATAAGACTGCATATTGGAATCTGAATTGGGATCTGGCCTGGCTTAACAGTTTGGGCTCCGTATTTTATTACCAAAAAGAATAAGTCTCAGGGCCTCAATGAACGGCCCAGACTCGGTTAGATGCTTGTGTACGTTTGGGCCTGGGCCTAGATCTGCTTGATCAGTTTATGGTATGCACATAATTTTAACCTTTTCTTTTGTTGGGCTCGTCCTGGAGCCCAGAGGCTGCAACACAGTATAAAGTCACTATTAGGTCCAGTAACAAATAGTTAAAGACGATTAAATATAGAAAATCATAGATTGCCTTAGGATTTACCCTTTAAAATAAACAATAGACGAGACGAGCCTCGCCAAATAAACACACAAATTGCGGGGCCCTCATTAATTGCTTATATCAAAATATTTAGACCTAGGGATGTGCCATTTAGCAAATTTCATGGCTCCCCACACAGTTAATAAACGCGTAGTTGCTTTAGGCACGTATTTTAATAAATTTACCTTCCTAAATACGGGTGCACATTTATGTGACCCAAATCCAAATCCCAACGAAGTCGAAATGTGTTAACAATCACGGGTGCACTGGTGCGACGTGGTTTGAGGCGCATTTCCACGACGTTGCAATTCGTTTAAAAATCGAGTAAATAAAAAATGAAAGCGGTTTATTAATAAAAGCACATTTCGAAATCAGATAAGATCAAATACAATAGTTGAGCGACCGTGCTAGAACTACGGAATCCGGGAATGCCTAACACCTTCTCCCGGGTTAATAGAATTCCTTACTCGGATTTCTAGTTCGCGGACTGATAACAGAGTCATAATCTCCTCGGGTCGGGATTTAACCGGTGACTTGGGACACCATTAGTTTCCTAAGTGGCGACTCTGAAAATTTAATAATAAATCCCGTTCCGATTGTCACTTCAAGTTGGAAATAACTCCCTTTATTATACCCTCTTCTGCGGGCGTAAGAAAAAAGGAGGTGTGACACCCATTCCCCCACGAGTTCAAATATATAATTTGTTTTGAAATCGGACCTCAAATCGAGGTCCAACTCCCCAATTTATAGAAAACCTAGGTTCTACCTAAAAATCCCAATTTCACCCATGAAAATCTTTGATTTCAAGTGGAAAACATGTTTAATGATGTTAAAGATTGAAAGAATTGAGTAAAAATCAACTTACAAGTGATTTGGGATGAAGTTTGCTCTTGAAAATTCGCCTATGGTGTTTGGGTTTTGAAAGAATGGTGAAAAGTGGTGAAAATTTGACTAAGTATAAAATTTGCTGGGCCTCGGATATGGGAAATGCGAAGGTAAGTTCGCATTTGCGAACATCACAGGCTTGGGAATTGCGACCACAGGGATCGCATTTGCGAACTCAGGTCTAATGGACTAGGTTCGCATTTGCGAACATCCGATCGCATTTGCGATCATGGCCATATCGCATTTGCGAATAGTGGCGTCGCATTTACGACCCAAGCTGAAATCCTTCCATCTCGCATTTGCGATGGCGAACTCGCAATTGCGAGTCTCGCATTTGCGAGGAATCTTTCGCAAATGCGAGAATACCAGACCTGATCTGCAATTTTTTTTTTCAAAGTTCAAAAATGCAACTCGACACCTATCCAAAACTCACCCGAGCCCTCGGGGCTCCAAACAAAACATGCATACAACCTCAAAAACATCCTACGGACTTGCTTGTGCGATCAAATCGCCAAAATAACATCAAAATCATTGAATCAAGCCTCAAAACACATGATTCTTCTTCTAAACTTCATAACCTTTCAAGCTTTGAACTCATAGTCCGAAACACGTCAAACGACGTCCGGTTTCGACCAAACTTTACAGAAAGTGCTTAACACATATTTAAGACTTGTACCGGGCGTCGGAACCAAAATACGAGCCCGATAACATAGTCTTTTAATCAATTTTCATTTCCATTTTCCTTAATAATTTCAGGAAAATAATTTCACGGAAAAATTCATATCTCGGGCTCTAGAACTCGGAATTCGATTCCGGGCACATGCCCGAGTCCCATATTTTTCTACGGACCTTCCGGGAATGTCCGATCTTGGGTCCGGGTCCGTTTACCAAAAATATTGACCAAAGTCAACTATAATCATACTAATATCAAAATTCTTCAAATTTTTTACGGAATTCACATATTTCAACATAAAAGCTTTCCGGTTACGCGCCCGGACTGCGCACGCAAATCGAGGCAAGTAAAAAAATGAGGTTTTAAGGCCTCGAAAGCACGGAATGGATGAGAAAATAGGTGATGACCATTTGGGTCGTCACATGAAACCAGGTGGCAAGTGGACATCGGGGAACATACATAGATCTTTGAAGGCAACACTCTTTTGACTTGCCAACCCTTGCATGTTTTTCAACCGTTGTTCTAAGCTTTTCACTCTTTGGGTCATTTCTTCCTGTACCATCTTACTGGCAGGCTTCTCAATGTTTGCAGGAAGATCAAACGAGTACGAGTGGTATTCAGGAGAGTGGTATTGCTCTTGCTGTGTAGCAAATTGTGACTCATGACGAGGCTGTCCTTGACCACTGGCCCATGCTTGACATATTTCGGTCATTTGCTGTTTCAGTATTCTATTTTTCTCAAACAAAGTAGACTCTTGTTGAACCCTCTAACCCTGAGTCTCTTGAGCACTTGTAACAGCTTCGATGTCAGTTACCATTTTTCCTTGGATCTTGTGTTTCCAGCTTACCACAAACCGACCACCTCAACTTTCTTCACAATTCAAAACAAAACATGTTAGAATGGACTCAGTCAGTCCTTATTATTATCAACAATTTTTTTTCTTTTCTTCACTTTTTTTCCATTTTTTTTTTGGTTGATCGAACCTGATGTAGGTTGCCTACGTATCATGTGGGAACATGAATCAGATCTTGCGTAGTTCGGGAAGATTAGGAATAAAGGACATAAACTAACTCTTTTTTTTTGGATTTTGAACTTTTTTTGAAAGAAAGACTTAAAAAGAAGAAACAAAAAAAATATTTTTGGATTTTGATTTTTCTTCAGCATTTTGCAAAGAAAGACTTCTAAAGAAGAAAGATTTTTTTCGTTTTTGTTTTTTGAATTTCGACTTTTTTCTTTTTTCTGGAATTTCGAAAGAAAAATTTCTGAAGAAGAAAGAAAATTTTTTTTGGATTTTTTTTTGGAATTTTATTTTGAATTTATGAAAGAAATGCTTCTAAATAAAAAGAAAATATTTTTTAATCTTGAATTTTCTTTTCAATTTTTGAAAGAATGAAAATATTTTTGGATTTTGAGAAGAAATTAACAGAAAATATTTTTTGTATTTTTTAATATTGGGGTGTAAAAGAAAGACTTTCTAAAGAAGCAAGTAATGGAAAAATATTTTTGGATTTTTGAAAATAGTGGGCCGGAACCGATGAGGTTTGCCTACGTATCTCACATCCGGTGAGAATCAGACCCGCGTAGTTCTCCCATTTTGACGGAACAAGAAAAACATGACTTATTTTGAAATGACTTTTCTTTTTCTATTTTTTTCAAAATTTCAGCAGAGTTTCAGGATATTTCAAATACCTACATCTCACTCTTTTCTTTTTCTTCTTTCTCTTTTTTTTTTTTTTGAATTTTCTTTCCCTATTCTAGAAGCCGGTCAACATGCAAGCCGAACAGACAGATATGCAAGTAGCACGTAAGATGCATCAGGATGGTCTTTTTAATTTGGGTACACCTGTCCTAGACAGACTCAACCCCTGTGTTGAGTCTCCTAAGTCAAATGCACGTGATGCAAACAAACGTTCCTACTAGGGATCCGGCATGAGGTTTTGTTATACTAGGTTTAAAACCCGGGTTTATTGTTCTACACCTGGCTTACCCGAGCGAACAACTCGAGCCGGGGGGGGGCAGCGTACCGGGAATACAGAAGCTTCACCGGCTTTGCAACTTGTCCGAACCTCGTTCTAAAATGGGATAAGACTCTAGACAGAAGAGAAGTCACACGAAGTGCACCCTTCTCCATGATTTAGAAGACTCAGAGAGAGGAAGGGTTTCGTAGCAGTTTATATACAATTCACAGGATATCAAAGCGGTAAAAGCATTTAGCATATTAGGCTTAAACATGTAGGAAAATCAGATAATAAATAAAGCCAACCATAACAGCTATTCTAAGCTCGAATATTTGAACCCCGAACCGAAATTCTGGGTTTGGATCCCCAGTAGAGCCGCCAGAGCTGTCACACCTCCTTTTTTACACACCACCCCGAAAGGTAGTGTATAAGGGAGTTTTTCCACTTTAAGTGACATTATTCGAAATGGGATTATTTATTTATTTTTATTCAGAGTCGCCACTTGGGATGGTTTGTTTTCTGGTGTCCCAAGTCACCGGTTTATTTTAAATCCCAAATCGAGGAAAATTCGACTTTCCTTTTGAAGTCTGCGAATCAGAAATTCTGAATAAGGAATTCTGTTAACCCGGGGGAAGGTGTTAGGCACCCCCGGATTCCGTGGTTCTAGCACGGTCGCTTAAACTATTATAATTGGCCTATTATATGATTTTAATACATGTTTTAGCCTATGGTGCAATTTTAGATTTTTTAACCGCTTTTAATTAATTTTAAAGAAGATTGAACGTCGTCTAAAACATGTCTTTGGATCGCGTCACATGAAATGCACCCGCAATCCGAAACACATTTTATTCAACGTTTTAGGATTTGGATTTGGGTCACATGAAATGCACACCCGAGTTTAAGGAAGTTAATTCAAAATTACGCGTCTAAAGCAATTACGCGTTTTCAAGTTTGCGAGGGCCATGGAAAGTTCGCTAATGGCACACCTCGATATCTAAAGGATTAAAATTAATTAAGTGAGGGCCATGAGTTTTGAGATTTTATTTGGCATGCCGCACCTAAAAACTATTCAACTAAATGAACTACGGATATTCATATTTAAGGCTAATTTGAAATTAAGTTTCACAACTACGTCAGGGGAACCATACCCGTAGCTATGAAAACTATTTAATTAAACGTGCCCAGAACATTTCTACTGATATTCAGCTTCTTATATCATATCAAAGATTGCAAAACAGACCAACTGTTACGAAAGGCATTGATTTCTCTATATCAACATGGCGGGGTGCAGAAATAGGCGATTTTAAGACATCTATTTAAAGGATAACCGCTTTTTACAAAAGAATTTAAAGTTAAGGCATATGCTTATTCTGATTCCACACACGAAAATTGATTCACAGAAACAACCAAACTACTCCTATCAAACTTTGCATTTCTTATTCAACACATCTACTTTACTTAATCACATTTCATCATTCTTAAAATCTCATTAAACAAACACGTTACTAATGACATAGATTATTCTAAAACAAACATGCAAATAAGCAGTAGTGCACTTCAGTAGGCATTTCTAAAAAATAAGTAGATATTAACGTGAGGATTCAAATCGTCTCAAGTTTTTCAAAACACATATACACAAATGCTCATTAATAACATTGCTTCTTTCAACATGCATTATAAAATTCAGAAGTTATATATCAGTCAATGGTGAGGCAAAAATGAACCTTTACATGAATCTGAAACTCGACACTGACCTCGACCGGAAAATCTACTGACCCTCGATGGAATTACGATCCAAACCTCGAAACTTGCAGGAAAAAGCTCGTCGGAAAGTTTGACTCGAACCTAACCAAAATACCGTTGTTTTGTGTGAGAAAGGGGGTTGTTTTCGAGTGTTCCTAGCTGGGTTTCTCCGTCAAAATGGAGTTTCTGGAGCTGATTTTTAATGGAAGCTTCAGCTGGTTTTGGCGCATGTTTTAGGACTGTTTTGGAGCGTATTTAGTGACTATTTTTCAGTAGTGTTTCGGCTGTATTTGCTGTGTTTATGTGAAGAATGGAGAGGCTAGCGGCTGTGTTGGGCTGCTATGGAGGGGCTGATGCGAAGGAGACGAGTTCAGGGGTGGTCGGCAATGGGGTGGCTTGGAGTGACGGATCGCTGGTGTGACATGGAGGTTTCCGGCGGACTGTGGTGGTTGGTTTAACGTAGGAGATCAGATTGTTGTTTTGGAGTTATACGGATGATTGGGTTTTCACATTTCTTAGGTCTCTTTCAGCTGATATCTTAGGCTCTATATTTCTGTGCATTTTTCTTCCTTTTGTGTTGCGGCGGCTGATTGTGTTTTTTTTTGTGCTTTTAGAATGTTTGTGGTGTTAATTTATAGGGGTAGGAATTAGGTTAGGTCAAATGGGGAGAATGGGTATGGGCTCAATGTTTGGGCTATCCCAAATTGGGCATTTTCAATTAAGACCAAACAAAATTAGCCCCAAATTCAATACTCTTTCTTCTAACACAAGACCAAAAATACTACACCAATTATTAATTAATCCTATATGAGTAAATAACTATAAAAATAAAATTGACCGTTAAAATAAACTATTTTTGGTATTTTTCAAGATTTTATGACTACAAAACATTAATGCAACTACTCCATTCTTGCAGGTAAAATCCCCAACCCTTTTTCATTGGTTTCCAGGTTTAAACATAAAGGGGGAATTCTCATGCATTGATTCTTGAAAATAAAGGTTGACAACATACATGCATGTCTTTTAAAACCTAAAATCTAGTAAGGGGAAATTGGGTAGAAGTAAAGGTTTGCAAAAGAAGGATTGATAACCTAAATAGGTTCGAGTAGAAATTGTGAATTTTAATTCTAAGATTTATGTGTTAACTTGTGAACTAGATTGTCGATACTAGGCTACTGGTGAGCCGAAGTAGAAGTAAAAAAGGGGGAATATCGATTCTAGGTATGTATGGCTAACTTTAACCTTTGTAAAGTCACCCTGTTTGGTGTACGAGTAATTGGTATGTGTTTACTTATGTGGACTATTTGTGAATTCTTGTGATTAATGTGCCTTGAACGTTGTTGGTTAAGTCTTCCGATATGATGGTGCAAGTAAATGGCAACAAACCAAATGTGTGTGTGTGAATGTGTTTGTGTGGTAAGAGCTGTGCAACAAATGATGGAAAGAAATCGTAATTGATGCAATTGAAACAACTGTGGTAATATCATATGTGGCTTGTCGTAGGCAATTATAGTTGTGACTTAAATTGTATACGGGTTGTTATATATGATGGAAATGGTATTGAGGTTAATGAAAACTCATTGTGAAATTGTTATTGTTGTTGTGAAATGATATTCTGGATGGCCTGAAGCCATGTGACTGAACTGTGAACTAATGTTGTTGTGTGAAATGTGATTGTTCGGTGGGATCGGGTTGCGCGCCGCAACATGAAGTCATAAGGTGTGGGTTGTGGTGATAAGGGTGGCTGAGGTAATAAGGGTGGCCGAGGTAATAATGGTGGAAAAGTGATCGAAATCACTATTGAAATGAACATATGTGAAAGTTGTGAAATCATTGATGTAATGAAATGATGTTGGAAGGGAAAAAGGAGAGATTGTGAAACTTGTTTGACGTTGGTTGTTCCTTTCATGTGCATTTGATTGTTGATTCTACTACTGTACGTTACTTGTGTATTGTTTGAGTTTACTTGGGGTAAAGTTTGTTCATACATACCAGTACAATTCAAATGTACTGACGTCCCTTTTGCCGGGGGCGCTACATTCGTGTTATGATTGTAGGTGGATCTATAGCAGGTACTCCAGTCCACCGTCCGTAGCACTCCTTCACTTCCCGTCAGCTGAATTGGTGAGCCCCTTTCCTCTCGGGGCCCTGCGTGGCTCATGCCGCTTTTATTCCGGAGTCTTGTTTTGGTATTTGTGTAAGGTATAGTCGGAGCCTTGTTACCGGCAAGTATTTTATCATCCTTTTGTATCCTTAGAGGCTCCGTAGACAGGAAATGTGGGTTGTGAACTTATGTAATATGTATTTTGTATGTTGGGCGATGTAAGTTGTAAACCACGCTAAGTAACCATGTTTGTTATGTATATTTCGTAAAAAGGTGTTTTAATTATAAATGGCTATTTCCTTTGATTAATGAGTAACGAAAACACGGGGTAACACGTGGGATAGGAAAGGCACCCAGGTCCGCTTGACTGAGCTACCCGGTCGAGTGCCGGTCATGTCCCTCAGTTTTTGGGGCGTGACAATATAGGTCCGATAACACAACTTAACTGAAATTTCACAATTCACCCTAGCCCATAACCTTAGAACCAATTTTCCACTTCCGAAACTATCTATAAGATCAGAATCTCACATATATACACTGAATACGTCCGAACAAGCTGTATCAAACTATATCTGCAACCCTAGATGCAATTACATGATATACCCCATAACTCAGACACTCGTAGCGATAACTTCTAATCACGACAACTGCATACAACAACCGAATATCGATAATAAACATCTTACCAATTAAAGTCTCATTCCAACACTTTCGTATACTGCCAATGATAAAAGAAACACGCAGAGTCATAATTGTTCCTTCAATCAACCATTCATGAAGCTCCCTCTCCTTTGGCAAGGACCATAGTAAATTTCTAAGCCGAATCCCGATGTTATCCTTCCAACATGCTGAAATCGAATCCGATAGTATTCATTCTAGATCCCAATGTCCTCATCTCATCCAACACGACTGCTCTAATGACATGACACATCAATATAATCTAAAGCCACAACCCTTGCGACCCGCGCACCAATAAGCAACAGTCCAAATGTACTCAAATCATGAAACATGACTCAGATAAGAGAGTTGTACCGCAAGCTCACCAGTACCACCACCACATAATGCTGAGAACCCATCACACATTGTAGAACCAGAACACACGAATCTAACCCGAAGGATCATACCTCCACATAACTTTGCTACAATGTGCGACCCTATCCAAACACTGGTCCATATGAAACACCTCGAGTCGCTATGCTCAAAATCAACAACCACGCGCAATTTGATATCTAGTACCAAAAGCAATTCATCATAACCACGGCGAGGCAAATGACATAACATCACACAAACCCGAAAGGACACAACCGATACGCCATCCACCGAGCAATACCCAATACTTTTCCCGCTCGAATTCCATTGAGAGACCCCAATAAAACCGCACCACATGTGCCTATAACCAACAAATCCTAACGCCTCGCAACACGGAAAGGTAACTCATAGATCTCCCCGAACACGAATAAGCTCAATGACAATCGAATGGCACATCCCTCAACAATATCAGTTTGGAGTCAACATACCCGACTCGATGCAGAACACCCATCTATATTAGGCCTACCAATGAACCCCAAATCAACTCTGGTCACCCACAATAGATGAATAACTTACTGAAAGTTCACAATGACTGAATCATGGCACGTACAACATCTGACTAGCTTTGCCCACATCTTTGCAGTCCACAACCACAAAAATAACCTGTTTATGAGAACTGCCAGTCTCCAAGTCCATAAAGCACCACCATATCCGATCCCAAATCCACCGCCCGAATATCTAACACACCTCTAATACTCGATCATTCCACGAGGGTACTCCAAAAATTCTTTTGTGCCACCAAGCAAACTTCGAATATCAGCAGTCGATCAGACAAGATAGTGTCGCAATACCAATGAAGTATCCATAACTCAAACACATCGCCCTTTCTGAAATGTGTACCCTCATCAAGCCACACCAATCAGTGATCTCATTTATCTAGTCATCTAGAACCATCCATGCTGCCTAAGAATTTATGACCTTCCTTTCAAAACTGAATCGCGACCTTACACACGCAAATCTTAACCCTACACAACATACCTCATATACCATGCCATCCTATGAAAAACATAAGAACTTCATAGTCCACTCCGAGCTACAAGCAACTACGTACTCAACCGGCCAAGAACTTTTCCATTTGATCCCATCTAAAAGAAAATCACTACACATCACATGCTTCTCATGCCAGTAGAAAATATACCTCTCTAACTGTGGTAGAAACCATCAAGAACTCTCTGAATCCCACTATTACACAACCCAACCATCTGGACTGAATTCCTTTAACTCAACCAAGCTACGAAAGCCATCAAAACCTAAGAGCATTGCCGCAAAACACCTGTAGAAACCCACCGCATTATAAGCACCCAAGAATCGATCATATTTGTTACCATGCCGATCCAACCTACTACAGAGCTGTCCTAATTCTAAGAGTTCCTTTCGAATTTCCTTCAAATTGATACACTTCCGTGCTAGTACACCACTATCCTTAACCAAAACTTGCCCCACAAACTTTAGCATAACACCACACCGTCTAAGGTTCATAAGCCGCTGAATTCTCCCTCAAATATCCCCAAAAGCACCACATTCAAAATACTTACCCTGAAGAGACTTCCTGCAAATCTAAAGCCTTTACCTTCACCTTCCTGATATTGATATGTAGAATCCATAATGATATAGAAATGCCACAAGTCTTGGCATCCTCCTATATAATTCTCAGTTTCTAGCCAATTACACATCCCGAAGATCCCCGATTAATACATTTAAACCGTAATCCATTGGAACCATTCTCGAGAGTCATCTATTATGCTCAAATCTCAATTAGACTGACCAAACGGACTGAACGATATGTCCCCCATTAGCACTCCAACACCCAAGGAAGTAACCCATTCTTCTAAGCCGCTGAGGGATTTTCCCTACTCCATACACATTACATTCCTCACAAATAACAACTAAATCATCCAATGTTCCTCATATACCCTAAAGCATAACACAACCCTTGTCCAAAATTTTCTTTACTCAAGTTATCCTCGATCTCAACCTATGTAAGCCATAACTGACTCACTAGCATACCCCAAATTGGAACCAACGCAGCACATAACCGCGCAATCAACTGATCAACCCCACTTGGCTCAAAGCCATGGATCAAAACATACAAAACTCATAATGCCCATACTCTATTACTACCATAATACCATAGTGAGACTCAGCTAAACCCTTCATAAGCTCGTGCAACACAAACCATTTAGTACTTCTAATCATCCACAAAAATCTCACGTTCACCCTCGTAATAGTCAAGACAACTCTCTTACGCGATCCAAACTTAAACTGCAGCACGTATAATTCACTGGTAAAAGAGGACTCCCAACCAACAACATAAGGATCATCCAAACCTCAAAACACCCCGCAGGAGATAACCCACCTGCTTTGCCTTAAACTAACATCTCTTTATACCCTTCCACCTTCATAAGCATCATGCAATCACTTAATCTTCCCGAGTCTGAACTCATATCACGACATGAAATCTACTTCATTCCCCAACTAGAAAACATGGAAAGATCCTTCAACACACCCATAACTCGGGGCTACACATCAAATCAAGATGGAATTCAAGCACCAAATAGTTCTTTCTACCCTCAAGCAGACCCATTCTTGTCACATCCAAATCATATCACCACATCTCATAGTCACATCATGCTCATCACGTAGCCATCCAGCCATCAATTCCACTAATAAGGACACTACCGAACATATTAATCCAAAAGCACATGCTCACACAATAAACACCTCAATGCTCAAACTACAGGCAAAATCCGACCTCAAGTCCTCCAGACTAGCCCATCATCAACATGCCAAGATCACATCTCGCTCCTCAACCAAAAAATCACAAGCCGTCGTTACACAGCTAATACCGCGCACTCATGTGCGTATACGAACGTGTGGAAGGAATTTCAAGAGTTACATTTCAAGCCAAATCAAGGACGCACGATAAGAATTCAAGAATGCAGGATTTCCTAAAGGTTCTGCAGCCTCTCGAGGATAAGTACAGACGTCTCCGTACCGATCCGCGAGACTCTACTAAACCTGCTCATGACTCGTGAGACCTATGTAACCTAGGCTCTGATACCAACTTGTCACGACCCTAAAACCGACCCGGTCGTGATGGCGCCTATCATGAAACTAGGCCAGCCGACACAATTCCCAAATCAAACCATTATTCTATAAAAGTCATTTTTAAGCCATTAAATAATTAGAAATCTCATTGTATAAGTCTAAATAACCAGTGCGGAATAAATACACAAGCCCAGCATCGGGGTGTCACAAGTCACGAGCATCTACTAAGGTCTGAATACAACGAAAAGTCTGACAATATACTAAAAATAGTCTAAGAAAGACAAGAGGGAGAAGAGCAGGGTTGCGAACGTCGGGCAGCTACCTTGCTAACTCCGATGACTCTGCCACTGAGCAATCAACAGCCGCTACCGGGTTCAGAAATGCCTGAATCTCAATCCGGATGAAATTCTACTCCGTAATGCCCTCACCGCTCGACTCGGCCTCCAAATGCTCCGAATCTCAAGATTTCCATGATTTCTTGCTCAAAAATCGCCCTAAGCCGTGTTCTTTCACCAAAAAAACGTCAAAATGAGCTAAAAAAACAGAACAGCATTAATAAACCCGATTGTGGTCGCTAAAAGCCATTTCCGGTCGCTAAAAGTGGTCCAATCTGGTCGCTAAAGGTGCACACTAGATCTGATGCACCAGCAGTCTTTAATTTTACTAAAAAGGCTCTAACTCCATCATACGAACTCGGAATTCGATGATTCTTGTTCCTATGAGTCAAAAATAATAATACGAACATAGTCCATCAATCGAAACTCAATTCGGAGCTCATTTTCTCAGTGCGATACCCATTTCGCTCGTTAAACAATTAACTCATGATTCGCGTCAAAAACCCAATCGCGACTTGATGAGATTAGACCAAACTTTCCAAATCACTCCTATAATTCATTATCAAAATTCCGGAAGTCTTGAAATCAAATTTCAATCTCTATAACTAAAAATGGACCTTTGGATATTACATGCTTATGCTCAAAATGCCAAAATCTTCCAAACACTCTTCCAAAACTTATCCGAGCCTCATGGGACCCCGACCAAACATGCCAACACACCCCATAACATCATTCAAACTTGTTCCAACCTCCGGAACGCTCAAAACAACATCAAAACATCGAATCACCCTCGGATTCAAGCCTAAGAATTCCAAAACTTCCGAATTCCGATTCCGAATTCGATCAAAAAGTCTATCAAACCTCGTCCGAATGACCTGAAATTTTGCACACACGTCACAAATGACACACCGGACCTACTCCAATTTCCGAAATTCCATTCCAACCCCGATATCAAAATTTTCACTGCCGACCGGAAAATGCCAAATTTCCAATTTCGCCAATTCGAGCCTAAATCTACCACGGACCTCCAAACTACATTCCAGACGCACTCCCAAGTCCAAAATCACCTAACGGAGCTAACCAAATCACAGAAATCCAAATTTGAGATTGAATACTAAAAAGTCAAAACGTGGTCAAACCTTTCAAACTTAAAGCTTCAAACTGAGAATTGTTCTTCCAAATCTATTTCGATTATCCTGAAAACCAAAACCGACGATTTACATAGTCATAATACATCACACGAGGCTAGTCATGCCCGAAAACTGGCGAGCAAAGTACAAAAGCTCAAAACGACCGGTCGGTTTGGAAGTTGTTAGTTAGCACCACAATAAATTTGTCGGCATACCTTTTGGACAACCATTGAAGTAAAAAGGTGAGAAAAATTAATTAGAAAATGAAGTTGAAAAAAAGTTTCTAAAGTATTTTCCGTATTTGGAAAATTGTAATTTCTAAATTAATTTGAAAATGAAGTTGAAAAGAAGTTTCTAAAGTGTTTTTCGTGTTTGGAAAATTGTAATTTCTTAAAAAAATGAAGTTCGCAAAATTTGAATATTAGTGAATTGGAAAAAGAAAAAGCTAGATCTTATCAAAACAACTAATGTAAAAAGAAAATTCATAAAATGATTCGTTGTGAAATAACACATGCTGACAAAGCTAATAATACTTAGCTGGTTTTTCCAAATAATCAACTACACTACAACTAAGATACAACAAAAATTCCAACGGAATATAACAACATTGAAAAGAAATGGATCTAGCGAAGAATTTGAACATGGTAGTTCAATGAATCTTGAGTCAATCAGATACAAGTAACTTTTACCAAGAGTTTTTTCTTCACTTTAACCTAACTCAACAATGTTAGTGACAATCTTTTTACTTGAGATACATCTTCAAACAACAAAAAGAGAACAAATTCAAGTTAAAATTCAAATTTGTTCTCCACCACATAAACAAATACCAATTTGTAAGTTGAATATTATTTCTCACCTGAAGTTTACCTATGTTGCTTGAATGTTTTAAAAATATTTGTAATATTCGTGTTGAATCCTTTAAAAGTACTGACACATATTAAGTGACCTTTTAATGATTCGAACAATATATACATAGTAGCATCTACAAAAGTATCGGCACATGCCCAATAATATTTTTAAAGAATTCGAATAACGTACTGATATTTTTTGAAACGACCCGATCGGTCATTTGGAGCTCTAGCGCGTCGTTCAACGGTTTGAGGCCCTGAGTAGCTTCACTTCAGGTATTATGAATTGTACGCATGGTCGGAATTGAATTCCGGGAAGTTCGGAGTTGATTTGGAAAGAGAATTCTCATTTCGAAAGCTTTAAGATGAAAGAATTGACTAAGATTGGATTTTTGATAAACAACCTCGGAATCAGGATTTGAAGGTTCCAGCAGGTTCGTATGGCGATTTCGAACTTGGGCGTATGCCCGGATCGGGTTTTGGGTACCCCGGGAGCGTTTCGTCGCCTATTGTGGAAGTTAGCATTTTTAGAGGAATTTTATAAGTTTGGGTTGAAGTGCATTTCAGTGTTATCAATGTCCGTTTGGGATTTCGAGTCTAGGAATAGCTCCGTATGGTAATTCTGGTATTGGGAGCGCGATCGGAAGTGAATTCGGAGGTTTGTAGGTCGTTTTGGAGTCATTTGGCTAAAGATAGAAATTTGAAGGTTTTTTAGAAGTTTGACCATAAGTGGACTTTTTGATATCGGGGTCGGATTCTGATTCCGAAAGTTGGAATAGGTCCGTAATATCGAATATGACTTGTGTGCAAAATTTGACGTCAATCGGACGCGATTTGATAGGTTTTGGCATCGAATGTAGAAGTTTGAAATTCTAAAGTTCATTAAGCTTGAATTGGAGGTCGATTCATGATTTTAGCATTGTTTGATATGATTTGAGGCCTCGATCAAGTCCGTAATGTGTTTTGGGACTGGTTGGTGTGATTGGACGGGGTCTAGGGGGCCTCGGGTGGATTCCGGATTGTTAATGGATCAAATTTGAAGTTGAGGAAGAGCTAAAGCAGCTGGGCTTCTGGTGTAACCGCACCTGCGAGAAGAAGGCCGCAAGTGCGATCCCGCAAGTGCAGCTTTGTGGTCGCAGAAGCACGTTTGGAAAGAGCTGGGAGAAACCGCAGATGCGAGGGTATTTCCGCATCTGCGAGCCCGCAGGTGCGTGGTAAGCTCCGCAGATACGGAACGCGTGAGGGGCAGTTGGGTCGCAGGAGTGGAAGGGCACGCGAAGGTGCGAAGGCGCAGATGCGCTTGAGGGAACGCAGAAGCAGATTTCGCCTAGCTTGAAGAGGACCGCACCTGCGATGCATTTCTGAAGGTGCGGAGCCGCAGGTACGGCTTGTGCACTGCAGGTGCGGAAAGGCTGGAGGCAGTGTGTTCTTTTAAAATCGGGAACTGGTCATTTTTCTCTCATTTTCATTTTGTGTGGACGATTTTGGAGAGCTTTAAGGGGAAATGTTTTTCAAGTATCTCAAGGTAAGTTGTTCCCACTCGTTACAAGTTAAATACATGATTTAGATATGGATTTGAACATGGAAATTAGTGGAAAATTTGGGGTTTTTGTGGAAAGACCTAGAATTTGTATTTTTGGATTTTGACCACGATTTTGGGTATGAAATTGAGAGTAAATTATATATTTGAGTTCGTGAGGTTATGGGTAAACTTTATCTTCGAAAAATTTCGGAACCCGGGCACGTGGGCCCGAGGGCATTTTTGTCAACTTTTCGATCGGGATTTAGAATTGTTATAAATTGGATCATTAGGAGTAATTGAGCATATATTAATGGATTTGCATAATTATTGGCTAGTTTCGGAGCATTGTGCATCGATTTGAGTCTTCCGAAGGGCGTGGAATGCTGGTTATGGAACTTCGGAGCGAGGTGAGTCTCCTTTCTAACCTTGAAAAAGGGAATTATCCCCAGAGGTGAATTAATTGAATATGTGATGTTAATTGTGGGGGCTACATACGCACGAGGTGACGAGAGTCCGTGCGTAGCTACTATTATGCTTAAGTTTGGGCAGTCTAGGACCCAATAGCATGATTTACTTGCAATAATTGAAATATTGTTGTCAATCTAAAAATATATTGAACGCGTATAATGATTTTCTAAAAGACTGGACATCGTTTCTTGATTTTTAAAAGAGAAATTATTTTTCCTTGAATAATTGCTCCCTGATGAACTCTTGATTGACTGTCTGTTGTGTTTATTTATATTTGACCGTGTCGCATGTATGATTCGCGAGCGGGGTAATAGATGCATCTATGGTTCGCGCTATTCGACCCTCTAGCAGTGCACAATTTAAATATTGTTGGATCGGCCGTACGTCCTCGGCATAATTTGTGCATGCTTGTATTGCTTGCCTCGAAATTTATTGATGTGATATTGTTTCTTCCCGGCTTGAGAATATATGCATAAATGATGAAAAGAAATTTGGAAATTTCCCATAAAAGAGAGAATTGTTACTTGCTTCATTCTATTGAATTACAATCATGTTTATTAAAATCTTCGATTCATTATATTATTGACGTATCATTATTGGACCACTAGTAAGTGCCGAAGTCGACCTCTCGTCTCTACTTCTTCGAGATTAGACGGGATACTTACTGAGTACACATTGTTTTCGTACTCATGCTAACTGTGCATTTTTGTTGCACAGGCACATGTATTTCTAGTTGCTTACTGGGCGTAGCAGCATGGATGATACTGGGACTAGGTGAGCTGCATTTCTCGAGGCGAACCGCAGCCAGTATAGTCTCTTTCAGCGTATTGTATTTACTATCTGTCCAATTTGTATTCCGGACAATTATTGCACTTTATTTGATTCCTTAGTAATTGCGCATGCACTTGTGACACCGTGTTCTGAGATGTCTATGGGATTAGTCAGTATTTTGAAATCGTTAAAGATATCATTAATTATTCAGTGAAATTTATTCGTTATTGTTTAAATGTATATAAGAAGTGCATTTTCAAATATCTAAAACGAGAAGTTACTAGTTATTTAGTGTTGGCTTGCCTGACGATGGTGTCTGGCGCCATTACGACCCTTAGTGGATTTTGGGTAGTGACAACATGGTATCAGAGCACTAGGTTCCCTTAGGTCTCACGAGTCATGAGCAAGTCTAGTAGAGTCTCGCGGATCAGTACGGAGACGTCTGTACTTATCTTCGGGAGGCTACAAGGCTATTAGGAGCACTTCCCTTCTTGATTTCCTCATCGTGCGATTTGATTCCTTTGAGGCTTATGCCTTTGTTTCCTTCCCAATCGATCTTATGCGACGCGAAGCGCTTATTATAAATGAGGAATTGAGAAATTTTAAAGGTACTACAGAGGTGGTGCGGGATGCTTCTCCCAGCGTAGTTGATTTGACTATTGTCGTCGCCTTGTGGAAGGATATTCTGTCATTTCAGCTCAATAGTCGTACTTCTGAGAGCTCTAAGGCTAGGCACAAGTTGCCCTGATGTTTATGAACGGTTGTCGCGCCGTATTGATATGATGATAAGATGCTTGCCTACGTGTCGGGGCAGTGAATGACTTGAAGGGGGGTTTACTCAGTGCATGATTTAGAGATTCGGTATTTTATTCTCGGCAGGGGAAAGGCAATCGGGCTAAGAATGTTGAGATTTGGGTTGATGGAGTAACGAGGCTTGGTATTTGCGAGAATGGTGTAATTTTCATCTGTGATGAGGTGTCGTTGTCCTTGTTGAATGTACTAAGTTCGCCGATGTTAAGACCTTCTGCAATTCGCCTTTGGGCAGGATGTTGTAAGATAGTATTGGAGAAGCGGCTGTCAGAGATCACGGGGTGCGGTGGTTCAGGATTGAATGTGTATTTCTATGCTGACGGCTCGAGAAAGATGATCTTCGAAAAGGTTTAAAAGTTAGTAGCGGTCTATTGGTTCAAAGTGCTACCGAGATAGATTTTGATCTAAGGCATCAGCTGAGCAGCAAAGGGTGAGGAAGGACGTGTGGGAAGTGTCATGCGGTGGTCAAACTTCTAGAAGGTCAGGTGTAAGAAGCGGAAGTCGAATAGTTGCTTGAAGAAGAGGGTTTGGCCAAAGTGGGAGAGTGGCAGAGCAGCACGTGGATTCAGTGGCAGGATAACTACACCCTTGAGGAAAGTTTGGAGGGATTTGGGAATTTTAGTGGACGGTGATTAAGTCTACGAGCTTAATTTGAAATATTGGCTAGCATAACGGCGGGAGATTTGATATGACGGAAAGGAGCTCTTGATATGAAGAAGGATACAACATAACTTTGAATTGGAAGATATTGTCGCACATTTAGTTGATGTCCCTAAGAAGTGAACGGACTAGTACAATTGGTGGATGAGCACGGGCTCATGATGGGTTATGAGTAATGTAGTGATTGTGCCTCGTGCAGTGGCGTTGAAAGATGTCGGCGTGTAATCTCCATAGGTGGGTTATCTCCTGTGAGCAGATCAGCGGTCGCGTGCTTGGCGAAGCTTCTGGGAAGGATCCTACTGGCTATCTGGTAAGGAGGTCGGACATGTGAATGTGGTTAATGATTCAGAGTATTCATAAATGGGTTACAGAAAGATTTCGAGGAGCTTGGCGGGTTGGTTGTGCTAGATCATGTCAACAATGAAGAAAGAATCTTGTTGGGTTCCAGAGTTGCGTAATGGTGGGTTCAAGCTAAGTGGGAGAGTCCCACCGCCTACGATTGGGTTGTATGATTATCTTCTTGTGAGGTTTCGGGTTATCAGCGTATTGGTAAGTTGTTTCGGCTAAGGAAAGAGAACATTAGTAGTAACTTGAGCAAAGGAATTGAAGAATGTGATCTATAATTGGCATTATCGATTCATGTTCAGGCTTTGGGAAGACTCAGGAATTATGCTTCGCGTAGAAATGAGTTGCAAGGAAGGCGATTCGGCCGGGTGCTTCTTTGAGAGGGTGGTCATGGGCTACCGGAGCCTTGCAGTTGATTATATTCGAGACCATGTCAGAGTGGGTGACTCTCAATAACGGTCCTAGTGAATTCAAAGGTCGAAAATGCGGTGCCTAAAGATTCAAGCCCGCAGTATGTTTAAGAATCGAGCCTGTGAAGTAGCTTATGATAAGAGGCCCAGAATGTTCTATGATGTTTTGACTTGCAGTGTATCGTTGGGAGGAAAAGGAGAAAAAGACTTCGGATTTGTAGAGGAATTATCAGGATGGATGTACCAGTCGAGATGCGAATATGCACACAAGGAAGGCATGAGATGGTTCGTGGGATTTGAGACAGCATGGTCTCGTGTTACAAGGCCACTCGGGTTGAGTGCATTATGTGTTGAATGAAGTTATTATTATTCTAAGGCAATTAAGGATAAATTGGAAGAGGTTGGATTGGTTAGCCATGGTTGAATTGGCATACTGGTGGCAGTGATCAGTTCCTTCGGCATGATTAAGTTATGCAAGTGATTTGTGATGGTACGTGTGAGGCTTGTCGGTCGCCGTGATTGATTTTATTTGAACGTATTCGAGTATTATGGCCTGCTATGTGTAGGTGGATCCCGGAAAGAGCTATGGTGGCTTAGGCCACTACTTGAAGAATTGCATCTTCTACGGTTGTGAGAATTTACTCGTGTGTTGCTATGGTTCTCTTGGAATGAGTTAAGTAAAAAGTTTCCATGTGAGGAAGTGTTTACCATGTTAGTGGTTCAGGAGTTGCTATGAAATTCTTGTACTATCGCATGCCGGCTTGTTAGGTGCAGTGAGCGCTTTGAAATTTGAAGGTGAGGATCAAGGTTGCGGTTTGTGTTGACAAGGATGTCACGAGCTCGGATGAGCATGAAAGGGGTTTGAATGTTTAGAGTAAGCTGGCATTGTCTTCAGCGTCACCTGGGTCGGTGTTTTGTGAAAGAGGCTTTGCATCCTGGTTATGGATTCTTAATTGCTTTTCAGCGTTAGTGAGGCCGGTGGTATGGATGTGCAGACTTGTTATCTGTTACGGAAGGTCGTGGGAGCGTGCCCCACGGGAAGATTGTATAAGTATGGCATGTAGTCACTTGATTGATTGAAGAACGAAACCAAGTATGAAGATTGTGGTGATATCGTTAATTTGAGAATTTATGCCTGGGGGCACTCGGTTTATTGGGTTGTGGACTGTGGAGGATTACTTCGGTTATGATGGTTGTTCTTGTGTGTTATGGGAAAAGGGGGTTATTATGGACCCAGAAAAGATTATTGGCCTAGTTCGGTACGATCAGAATCGGCTTGAGGTCTGTGGATGGATTTAAATATGAACATGGGCTCTATATCAGGCCGAATGTGTTCATTTCAGCATAGCTCTCCTTATGGAGGAGTATTCGGACGTTGGATGTTATTTCGTCGTCGGCTATTTCATGTAATGCGATATTGTGCCGTGTGAGTTGCGAAACGGCTTGGTAGATTTCTTATGTGTTGAGGTTCCGCGTAGAGATGGTGTTATGTGATCAGGATGGCTCTTTAGTATCAGAACATATATCGCACCTCAGTTGTGCTTGAGTTTGTTAGCTTATGGCGCTATATATCCCCTCAGGGATGGTATTATGCACTTAGCGTGCCCGTGACCGATATTCGGTATTGTGTTGTAATGAGCAATTTAGCTCGATGTGTATCTCCTTATGTGAATTTTATGTGTTTATCGGGTGGCACGCCGCCATTGGTATGTTGTTTGGATCGGGTTGCACGCCACCACAGTGTGATGATAATTACAGTCCCTTATATTCTATTCTGTATGTTATGTTTCCATTTTCGGAGGTGAGTTCATATTTAGCTGCGTGAGTGGAGTAGTCCCTTCTAGAGCTCGTCTTTCTTATATATCATGTTCGAGTTGGTAGCCTATTGGCACATTGTGGCATCATATAAGACTTTTGGTCATGTCTGCGGTGGCTTGTTGCCTGAGCAGTTTGTACTGGGTGAGACAAGGTTATTAGATCTAGGATCTGCAATCGAATTGTATGAAATATATTGAAGAGCAAAGATCATTATTTGGTTCAGAACGAGTAATATTCTTGTCAGGAGTGTAGCCTCAATGATTTGTTGACTTGGCAACTGGTTATCAATTTCTACGCGTCTCCTCTGTCATGGAAGTATTGTAAGAATTGGAACAAGACTTATACATGTCATGAGGTGCATTGTGAGCATCAGATTCGGGGAATGTCGGTTATTATGATCAGAGAATGTTATTATGGTCCTGCTGATGATGTGGTGCATGGTGATAATTCGGCAAAGGTATGCAGTCATGTTCTGGTACATTGCGTAGTGATTGATACGGCGTTCATATGTTGAAAGCAGGCCTGGCAGAGAATTTCGGATGCTGAAACTGGGTTCTAAGGCCTATTTGCCTAAATGGAAGAGGTTATCTTTAGATTTGATCGAGCTAATGCGCCCAACTGGGTTGTAGAAGCACAGGTAGGTGCACAAGGTGTTAACCAGTGATTTCGGACAACTCCAGCACAGTTCTTAGCACGTTCGAGGACAAACGTATGTTTAAGTGGGAGAGAATGTAACGACCCGACCGGTCGTTTGGAGCTCTAGCGCGTCGTTCAGCGGTTTGAGGCCCTGAGTAGCTTCACTTCAGGTATTATGACTTGTATGCATGATCGGAATTAAATTTCGGGAAGTTCGGAGTTGATTTGGAAAGAGAATTCTCATTTCGAATGCTTTAAGATGAAAGAATTGACTAAGATTGGATTTTCGAGTAAGCGACCTCGGAATCGGGATTTGAAGGTTCCAGCAGGTTCGTATGGCAATTTCGGACTTGGGCGTATGCCCGGATCGGGGTTTGGGTAACCCGGGAGCGTTTCGTCGCCTATTGTGGAAGTTGGCATTTTTGGAGGAATTTCATAAGTTTTGGTTGAAGTGCATTTCAGTGTTATCAAATGTCCGTTTGGGATTCCGAGTCTGGAAATAGCTCCGTATGGTACTTCTGGTATTGGGAGCGCGATCGGAAGTGAATTCGGAGGTCTGTAGGTTGTTTTGGAGTCATTTGGCTAAAGATAGAAATTTGAAGGTTTTTGAGAAGTTTGACCGAAAGTGGACTTTTTGATATCGGGGTCGGATTCCGATTCCGGAAGTTGGAGTAGGTCCATAATGTCGAATATGACTTGTGTGCAAAATTTGAGGTCAATCGGACGCGATTTGATAGGTTTCGGCATCGAATGTAGAAGTTTGAAATTCTAAAGTTCATTAAGCTTGGATTAGAGGTCGATTCATGATTTTAGCATTGTTTGATATGATTTGAGGCCTCGAGCAAGTCCGTAATGTGTTTTGGGACTGGTTGGTGTGATTGGACGGGGTCTCCGGGGCCTCAGATGGATTCCGGATGGTTAACGGATCAAATTTGAAGTTGAGGAAGAGCTAAAGCAGCTGGGCTTCTGGTGTAACCGCACCTGCGAGAAGAAGGCCGCAGGTGCGATCCCGCAAGTGCGGCTTTGTGGTCGCAGAAGCGCGTTTGGGCAGAGCTGGGAGGAATCGCAGATGCGTAGGTATTTCCGCATCTGCGAGCCCGCAGGTGCGTGGTAAGCTCCGCAGAAGCAGAACGCGTGAGGGGCAGCTCGGTCGCAAGAGCAAAAGGGCACGCGCAGGTGCGAAGGCGCAGATGCGCTTGAGGGACCGCAGAAGCGGATTTCGCCTAGCTTGAAGAGGACCGCACCTGCGATGCATTTCCGCAGGTGCGGAGCCGCAGGTACGGCTGGTGCACCGCAGGTGCGGAAAGGCTGGAGGCAGTGTGTTCTTTTAAAATCGGGAACTGGTCATTTTTCTCCCATTTTCATTTGGTGTGGACGATTTTGGAGAGCTTCAAAGGGAAATGTTCTTTAAGTATCTCAAGGTAAGTTGTTCCCACTCATTACAAGTTAATACATGATTTATATATGGATTTGAACATGAAAATTAGTGGAAAACTTGGGATTTTGGTGGAAAGACCTAGAATTTGTATTTTTGGATTTTGACCACGATTTTGGGTATGAAATTGAGAGTAAATTATATATTTGAGTTCGTGAGGTTACGGGTAAACTTTACCTTCAAAAATTTTCGGAATCCGGGCACGTGGGCCTGAGAGCATTTTTATCAACTTTTCGATCGGGGTTAGGAATTGTTATAAATTGGATCATTAGGAGTAATTGAGCATATATTAATGGATTTGCATAATTATTGGCTAGTTTTGGAGCATTGTGCATCGATTTGAGTCTTCGGAAGGGCGTGGAATACCGGTTATGGAACTTCGGGGCGAGTTGAGTCTCCTTTCTAACCTTGTAAGAGGAAATTGTCCCCATATGTGAATTAATTGAATATGTGCTGTTAATTGTGGGGGCTACGTACGCACGAGGTGACGAGAGTCCGTGCGTAGCTACTATTATGCTTAAGTTTGGGTAGTCTAGGACCCAATAGCATTCTTTACTTCCAATAATTGAAATATTGTTGTCAATTTAAAAATGCTTAAAACATATTGAACGTGTCTAATGATTTTCTAAAAGACTGGACATTGTTTCTTGATTTTTAAAAGAGAAATTATTTTTCCTTGAATAATTGCTCCCTGATGAACTCTTGATTGACTGTCTGTTGTGTTTATTCATATTTGACCGCGTCGCATGTATGATTCGCGAGCGGGGTAATAGATGCATTTATGGTTCGCGCCATTCGACCCTCTGGCAGTGCACAGTTTAAATATTGTTGGATCGGACCGTACGTCCTCGGCATGATTTGCGCATGCTTGTATTGCTTGCCTCGAAATTTATTGATGTGATATTGTTTCTTCCCGGCTTGAGAATATATGTATAAATGATGAAAAGGAATTTGGGAATTTCCCATAAAAAAGAATTGTTACTTGCTTCTTTCTATTGAATTACAATCATGTTTATAAAAATCCTCGATTTATTATATTATTGACGTCTCATTACTGGACCACTAGTAAGTGTCGAAGTCGACCTCTCGTCTCTACTTCTTCGAGATTAGACGGGATACTTACTGAGTACACGT